>NC_048286.1:32188023-32268023 GCF_009762535.1 Notolabrus celidotus
GTAACATTTTTGACATTTCTGTCTATAACTTTGAGCTCTTTTAACCCAGTGTGTTCAAACTGCTATACAAACTAGCTTCAAGTGTCTGCTAATAAGTGGCGTAGAACATGCCTGTGCAACACAAACAGAAAATGCATGGCCTACTCCCCCACTAATAAATGGCATAATTATGTATTTCGGTGTTTCAGTTTTCGGCCTTGGTTTCCTCATTTTCGGTTTTGGACAAGAATTTTCATTTCGTTGCATCCCTAATTACAATAAAACATTAGTGCTGAAGTATCAAATATATCACCATAAGGTGCCATTACACAGCAGGTATGAGGACATTGTTAAACCTAGTGAAAAGCAGTCAGTCTTAAGTTTTTCCAAACCTTCTGCAGGCCGTCCAGTGTTCCCTGAAGCTCAGTCACCTGTGAGGACGAGAGCAAAGGAACTTATCAAATCAGGTTTTTCACACAGAGGTTTTTATCCTGAGCAGCTGCTGGGTCATCATATCAAACTAAAACTATAGCAGCTATAATGCAGGTCTGTTCTGTATTAAGACTGTATAAGGTGTCTGAATGCAGTAACACATTTAAAGTTAATACACAGAAAAAGAAGGCCTCTCACTTTGCTCTCAGCTTGACGAAGAGTCGTCTGTAGGTTGGTGACTTCCTGGCTGTGGACCTGTTGACTGCTCTGTTGGTTCTGCTGCAGCTCCTTCTGATTAGTTAGGTTTGTCTGAAGAGCTTCCTTAGCCTGCTGGAGCTCCCTTTGGATCTGTTGAATCTGGTTCTGGCGGGCTTGAACCTGGGACTGGGCGGATTTTAACTGGTTCTGTGCCTTTAAATTTGGAGAGAAGTGTTTAGGTTCCTAAGCTGCTTCAGTTTTCAGTTTATGGCGAGTTCTGGGGAAATCTTTATTTTCATAATTGGTACTCTGGGTCTGGATTCTAGTATAGCAATAACACTGATTATCTTGTTACAAGGACAGAAGTCAATGGATGAGGTATGTTAGGAAGCAAGAACATATTTTGTCTCAGTGGTTTTGGCAGTACTTCCTACCTGCTGAGTGCTGGTCTTGGTTTGCTGAAGCTCCTTCTGACTCTGGGTCAGCTGGTTCTGATTCTGCTGCAGCTGAGCTTTGGTCTGGGTCAGCTGGGTCTGGGCCTTTTAGAGCAAAGATGTGAAAAGAGAGCCATTCATTCCAATTCAATGTAATTAAAGTGGACTTAGACAACATTGGACCCTTGCTACAAACATCGATGCAAATAATACAGACTCAGTGAATGCATAGTGAACTTAAACACAGGCTGTCAATATTCTCAATACTTTGATCATTTTAGGTAGGCTTGTCTTCCTTACACAACAGAAGAATGAAGCATTGGTATATCTTTCTTTATAAGGCCGTACTCCAGGAGCTGCTGTCTTATTTATGCTCTTTATTGACTCCTAAAGTCATCAGTGGCTGTAATCTTCGGTCCCATGGACAAATTCTTTTTGTCATTCCTCGGACTCGCTCTGTCTTTGGTAAAAGTGCTTTTAATGTCTTTGCTCCCTCTTCTTGGTTTGAGCTTTAAGGTCACCTAAAACTGGATTGTTTAATTCGATTGGAGGATTTTAAAACTAGGATTAAGGATGATCTGATCAGCTTGTGCTCATGTTTTAGAGCTTAACACTGCTAACTTATAAATCAATGTAATACTTGTCAGTATATGTTTTGTCCTGTTCTATTTGTGAAACTTTTTATGCTGCTGTCTTGGCCAGGACTCCCTTGTAAAAGAGACTTTGTATCTCAATGGAACTATTCCTGGTAAAATAAAGGTTAAATAAAAAAAATAAAAAAAATGTAAAACATCCAAATGCTTAAAATAAAAGTGAAAAGCACCAAAGCCTCTGAAAAAATAAACCGATACACTCTCATATTTTCAACCAGAAGAAGACAGCGAGAGAGCGAGCAGCAGCAGCTGATCAACATAGAGATACGTTTAAGAGAGAGAGAGCTGGTAGGGTCAAAAAAAGACAGTAAAACTGAATTATGAGCTGAAGTCTTCCTAACAACCCAATATTCTTTAATTCTAGTATGATGAAACTATGCTACAATACCTCTGTCAGTTGGTTCTGGTTCTGGGATAATTGGTTTTGTGCTTCCAGGAGCTTTTCCTTGGAGACCTGGTTTTCCTTTTTGGCCTGCTCCAGCTCCTTTTGGGACTTCTGGACCTGTTTGAGAAAAAAAGAAATCAAGCTTTTCATTACAATATTCTTATATTACAAAACCCTGAGTGACTTGTCTTAGAGCTTAAGACCACTTTGGACTGTGTGACAACAACAAGTTCATTGCACAGTGTGCAGCATGAACATCAAATCTCATAAAGGTTTATATTTCATTGAGATAATAGAATGTACTTTATTAATCCTGAAGGGGGAAATTCAGGTGTCTGGCAGATACAATAATAAGAATCACATAAAACAAGTAATTCAGGTGTCTGTCAGCTCATCTCCCATTGGCTAGAGAGTTCTGAAGCCTAATGGCTGCAGGGATGAATGATTTTCTGTATCTCTCAGTCCTGCAGCGCAGAGAGATGAGCCGTCCACTGCTGCCGTTTCTCTGCTCCACAAAGAAGTTGTGAAGTGGATGATCTGTGTAATTTAGAATGACCTCTAGCTTCTTCTGTGTGCATCTCTCCACCACAGCCTCCAGTGAGTCCAACCTGGTTCCAATCACAGTGCCAGCTCTTTTCACTAGTTTGTCGCCTGTCGCCTCACATCCTTGTGTTTTAGGGTTTTATACTGCTTCCCCAGCAGACTGCAGCATAGAATAACACACTTGTCACCGCAGACTGATAAAACATCTGCAGCATCTTTCTGCAGATTTCTAAGGATCTGAGCCTCCTTTAGAAAAAGAGGATATGACTGTTTTTGACATCTCTATGAAGGCATGTCAGAGTAGGCCCTCGGGTGGCCCTGCATTAAAGAAGACCTGACTCTGTAGTAGAAACCACTGCATAGAGCAAGTAGTGAATGCAACATGACAGGAGTCTTTAATAGCTTTGTGGAGGTAAAGCAACATTTGTGTGTCCTGCTCACCTCCTCGTCTTTACTGCGGAGCTCCTCCCTCGCTTTGTTGAGCTCCTCTTTGGCCTTGTTGAAGTCCTCCTGGGTTTTACTAAGCTCCTGCTGCACGACCTGGCTACTGTCTGCTTCAGTTCCAGCTTTCGCTGTTGTCTCTTCAACCAGCTGAGAAACAAAAGAACCAGACAGTCAACCATTTCTGCTTTTTTCCAAATCAAACTGACCAAATAATACTGCAGCCTTAAATCTAGACTGGTGCCAAAACCATAGAACCACCTTGTCATGCTGGACTTTGAGCTCATCATACTGGGTCTTGTAGCGTCGACCGATCTTCTTGACCTGGGTGATCGTTCTGTTCTTCTCCAAAATGTCGCTGTTTTTGGTGTCCAGCTCTTTTTTCACAGTGTCTCGCTCTGACGTCAGACGGGCAACAGAGTCTCTCAGGGCTTGCAGCTGGGCCTGAGCGGAGTTACTGTTTACACTGGACCTGGAGCAAAAACACAACATTCATCTCAGCAGGGTTATTTTGGATTGATCAATCAGCAACCAAGTAAAATAACTTTACTGATAAATTTAAGCTTTTCAGTCAGGCTCTGATTAAAGGATCGTTGACAGTAAGTCTGCACAAGTTGGAGTAACTGTGTTTTTATAAAACCTGGGGCACGTCAGAGTCATTGCATGATTTGAGTTGCTTTAAGCCAGGGGTGAGTGTGTCTTCATGAGTGCTGTACCTCGTCAGTTCAGTCTTAAGCTTGGCTGTCTCTTCAGCGAGCTGTGTGATTCGTCTCTGCTGAGCGTCTCTCTCGGTGGAAAACTTCTGTCTCTCCTCATCATCCACATCTTTCTGTTGACTGACAAGTTGCTGCAGGGGGAAGTGGAGTGAAAATGAGACACAGATCATAACTGTAACACATTTTACAATACAACTGTGGAAAAGATGAACGAGCTGAGATTTTAGAAATAAAATACATATATTTGATTTGTTTTAGTTTATGAGTTTGAGCCTGGTTATTGCGGGCATGTTTCTAAATGTATACAGAAATAGTGATGATACCTGTGCTTTAGCTTTCCAGCGTTTGAGGTCTTCCTCCAGTAACCTCTTGTCGGCGCTCAGAGAGCCGAACTTTTCTGACAGCTGAGACATCGAGTGCTGAAGTGGACTGATGTCGGACTGAAGCTTTGCAACCTGATGGAGAAACACAGAGACAGACATGTTGTGAGTTTCGGAGGAGTTATGGAGCAGCTGCAGTGTGGTAAAGACATGCATGAAGGAGATTAGCAATCTAATGCCAAAGGTTTGCTCAAGTCAAACTAAGTCATTACTTATGTTGTATTTTGGTATTTCACTGAGGGGGCCGCCACTGTGGAAGCTCCAATGACACCATGTCTGCATGAGCTGTACTCAGGCCACACCCATCATATTAACACAGCCAATCTCTCACCTTCTCCCCGTTACTAAAACTATCTGGGTCCCCTTCACTCATCTAGGGTAGCATGGTTAGCTCCTCACTGTTTGAGGAGCTCCTCAAAGTGGAGCGGGGAGAGGAGGATGCAGAGGGAGACGGCAACACTGACTTCCTTGACATCGATGAGATGTTTCTCAGGAGTACAGACTACAGTTCACTACAAACCAGACCACCCAGACTGGGCGTGTTAGTTTCAGTGGCCAGGGGAGATGCTGGACAAGTCCTATCAGATGGAATAACGGTTCATCACTTCACCAGAGCGCTCTCTCTTTTGCAAGTTCCAAAGTGCAATTCCATCAAAAGAGGCATGATCTTCCTCAAGTGCTGCAGACTCACAGATGTTAAAGTTTGTTTTGCACATTTCAAACCCTACAAATACGGAACAAACATTTAATAACTAAGAATATAAAACACTTGACTTTACCTTAGCCTGAGCTTGCCGCAGCTCTTGTTCCAGTTTATCTCTGTCCATCTTCAGCATCCTGTTGGTTTCTTGGAGAGAACTTATGGTCTGCATCTTCTTCAGCTGTTCCTCTTGCTGGGCCAGAGTCTTCGCTGTAGCCTGATTCAGGGAACCAGAAACCAATTACAATCAACAGAACTTATAGGTGGTGGTGGCTACTGTATTTTACGATTCACTCTCAGCTGCTTCAGTCAGGCACTTTGTTACATACCTGTCTTTTCTCCCTCTCAGCATTCAGAGCGTCCTGCAGGTCCTTCACTTCTCTGTCTTGGTGTTTCACTCGCTCTTTGTGACGAAGAGCCTCTCCTTCTATCGCCTCACATCGAACCATAGCGATCTCTTTCTCGCGCCGTACAAACCTTTAACACACGGATGTACAAACACACTTTATATCTCATCCCAGTGAGTTCACACTGAGATATCAAAGGCAGAAGATGGGATGAGCAAAAGGCTTCACTTTACCTGAGTATTTCTAGAATCTGTTCAGTGGTCTTCCCTTCCTCGTTGAAGGACACGTCGAGCTGCGGTTGCTGCTGCTGTTGTTGCATCTGACGACTCCTGGAGGATAACTCATCCATCTGTTTGTGCAGGAGGGTGTTTTGTTGCCCCAGCTCCTCACAACGACGATTTTTAATGACAAGGTCTTCCTGAAATACAGAGTTTTAGAAACTTTGTAAGCTTTGACAGGAAAATTAGTTCAGTAGTGGTTTGAATATCGGTCCCCTCAGCCTGCAGTAGCTGTAGTTTAGAAGAGCTCATTTGGTTAATGACAATTTTAAAGATAAGTGTTCGTTGACGTCACTTTGCCATTCAGCTACAAAATATTGAGATATTAAAGGTGACATATCACGCTTTTTTCATCAATATATATTGGTCTAAGAGGTCCCCAAAACATGTCTTTAAAGTTTATGCTCAAAAAAACACTTTGAAATCAGATTTTGGTCTGCCTGAAAAACCCTCTTCTTCAGTCCTCCTCAGAACACTCTGTTTTCTCTCTGACCACGCCCCCTCAGGAAGTGGATGTGCCTCGGCTGTGCAGCACGTTGATCTAATGTTTACATGTTGGCTGAATATACACGGCTGCTCAGAGATCACGTTACTTCAACCCTCTGAATCTGATCCAGAATCTGATCCTGACGGAGAGGCGCCTGCAGCGGGACCTTTCTGAAGGATTGGTCACAGATTTAGTGTTTCTTGTTGTTTTATTTGTCAGTATGTCGACATGTGTCTTGGTACAGAGCTACAGCTACAGCTATGAACATGTAGCTATGTGGCTATGCTAATTAGCGCTAGCACTTATCCATGACAAATACAAATCATCCACTAGATCTTCAAATCTGCAGACGTGGGGAGTAAAACCGACCTCTGACAGAAAGGCAGCAGGACCTTTTCTGAAGGATTGGTCACAGATTTAGTGTTTCTTGTTGTTTTATTTGTCAGTATGTCGACGTGTGTCTTGGTACACAGCTACAGCTACGAACATGTAGCTATGTAGCTATGCTAACTAGCGCTAGCACTTTTCCATGATAAATAAAAATCATCCACTAGATCTTCAAATCTGCAGACGTGGGGAGTAAAACCGACCTTTGTGTTTATTAAGACAGCCTACAACTAGCATGCCTCCCTCCTAAGCTCCTTGTTAGCACACGTGTGTGCAGGTAATGAAAAACGGAGGAGGGATTCAGTATTATTTTATGGGCTATGGGCTGAACAAGCTCCGAGCTCTGACTCCGTGACAGACCGGATATTGTTGTTACGTAACAAAAACACGGAAGTCTGAACCGGCTCGTTTCACACACATTTACAGAAAGGTGGAGAAATCAGAACAGGGGCAGAATGGATTCTTTTCATTCTTGGGGGGGTTTGTAGACAGGGACACATATTTCAGGTAGAGAACCATTAAAAAGTCCATTTTGCATGATATGTCACCTTAAATAATAGTAATGAAACAAGTCCTGTCAATCAGACTTTAGAAACATTACTAATGCATTGCAGCATTATAGTTCTTTAAAGCTCGTTCACAGAAGAGAGTAAGGAAGAGGATTAAGGCCACCAGAGAAATAAATAAATCTGAATTTTTGAGAAAGAAAGAGATTTGCAAGTTTATAAAGTCGCAAATCTTCGAGAAATCAAACTCAAAATTTTCCAGTTAATAAAGTCATACATTTACGAGAAAACTTAGATTGTTAACAAGCTGCCCTTTGTCCATTTCACTGCCTCATGGACCCACTTTTCAGCCTTATCAAATTGTACTTCCTACTTGGACTCAGCAATAAGATAAGATACTACTGATTTCAGCCAAGAATCATCACATTATTAGAAGCATCCAGACTTTGAAAAGACATTGCTGTGTATTGGGGCTGTTCAGAAGAAAGCAGCACACTGATCAGGAGGAGCTGATTGCAGTTATCCAACAAGAAATTCCCCTCAGCAGGCAGATTACATGTTTACGTTGTTCACGTGATGTTACAACACCTCAGCGGGCAGATCTCGAAAATGAACGACTTTATAAACTCGAAAAATTCAAGTTTTTCCTTAAAAATTCTTTTTTTTGTTTCTCTGGTGGCCCTAATCCTCTTCTGTAAGAGAGGGAGATGCAGCTGGAGGTAACATTCGGACAAAGTAGTCCCAAAGTTCCTCAGAAAAGAAAAAACATGGCTGCCAACAAAAACCTTTTCTGTCTGTGAGCTGTTCAATCCTCTGTCAAACAGGTAGTAGAGATTAGATTAGTTTTAGATTAGATTAGCTGTAACTCTACAGAAAAAGAACATTTCTTGATTGTCTGATTTACTTTTGAAGATCATATGGACGCATCAGTATCAATTTTAGTCTGTTTCACAACCGACTAAAAACTCCATTTATTCTTCACATTAATTTCAAAAGGAGCTGCTGCATCATTATACACCATATCCACATTGCCTACCAGTGCTTGAGCTTGTGCATGAGCAACTAGGGGTGTAACGGATCAAAAAACTCACGGTTCGGATCGGATCACGGTTTTGAGTCACGGATCGGATCATTTTTCGGATCAGCAAAAAAAATAAAAAATAAAAAGACAAATATAACTTTGTCCTCCATTTATTTTGTAAAACACTTTTGCCCATTAAATAAAAACAACCATCAACTCAAAATTTACTCTGGGCCCAGTCCTGCCTCATTCACTGCATTTCATGGCACGGCAAGTGAAGGAGCAGAGGAACTTCAGAAGTTTCACTCCATTCTTCTTTCATTTGCTGATTTTCACCGTCCACTCTTCTTTGAGATGCAAACTGAACACACCGTTTTCGTGCATTCTAGGGTCCTACAGCTGGCAAAGTGCAAATATGCAAACTACTCCATAAATGAAAGTGAAATTTAAAAATTGCACTCGCAGCAGTGGACTCTAACTGACCCAGTAACAGCCTGTCTGCGTATCGTAAACACGACCAGAACACAGAGTGAAGGAATAACAGTTCGGGGGCCATGAACAGGCGGCCGGATGCGGTCCGCGTATTGACGGCCTCTGGTCTAGTGGGTGCGCGACGGAATTTCATAACGTGGCTCAATCACATTCAGCATTCACTGTATTACACAGGGAAACCAAAATGCTCCCATACATGGGACTTAAAAGTTGCAGGAGGGTTTTCAAGTTCCTCTGCTCCTTCACTTGCCATGACTACTGCTGCGCTTGACGAGTGAGTGTGGATTGAACATGCGGTCATCACGTGAACACGCGCAACTTTTTTCATCAACCGATCCACGGAGCACATCCGTGCCGATCCTTGGAGAGGCATCCGTACGGATTACGGATCAACGATGATCCGTTGCACCACTATGAGCAACTGTGCCAAAGCCCACCTCTTCCAACCGTGCCAGGTCCGAGCTCGTGCACAGCATGGAGCACTCTCACTCGTGAAAGAAACTAGTCTTTGGGTGCTTGGGGCATGATTGCCTAACTGAAAGTTAAGAAACACTACATGCTCTCTTCCTCTTTGCTCCTCCTACCTTCAGTTGTTTCTCCACTGAGTTCAAGGCAGCACTTTTCTCCTGCAGGAGGCTGGAGGTCTTGTTCAGTTTATCCTCCAACTCCTTCTTCTGTGCCATTCCTAGTTGGAAACTTTTCTTCAGCTCTTGTAAGGCCTCCACATCAGCAGCATGAAGCATGAGCTCCCGCTCGTACTTGGCCTGTGCCTCTCCAGCTAGCTTTGTCTAGGATGAAGAGAGAGAGGTGAATAGTTGATGACAAAGGTTAATGCAGCTTCCAAATGTTAGTCAAGATACATGTGCCAACTGGGGATAAATGAATGTAAGAGTGTAAGTGTGTGTTAATGAACCTGCAGCAGGCTGTCCTGTATGGCCTTCTGCTCCAGTGTAACAGCAGCAGCAGCTCTCTCCAGCGCCTCCTGCTGCTCTGCCTGGCTGGCCTTCAGAGTGCGCTGCACCTCTAACACCTAAACAGGAAGAAGGGAGAGAAACAACAGCAGACACAGAGGTTTTAAACACTGTAGTGATCGCTGCTTGAAGTGATTTAGGTACGTTAATAATGTTAAATCTGATTGTATTTCTTTCTATCTGCAAAAACAGAGTAAATGTGAGCGACAGACTTACCTGCTTTTCAACAACATCAACGGCCCTTCTCCCCTCGGCTTGCTCCTTCTGCCTTGTTTTCTCTGCTTCCACGATCCTCTTCTCCAGCTGCTTCTGCATCTCGTCCGACTCCTTCAGACGGGTCTCCAAAGGCGTGCGAGACTAAACAAAGAGGAAGAATTACTGTGTATGGTGTGTAAGAGAGGAAGAAGCATACTCTGATCTTTAAAGTTTACTCACTTCTTGTAATATTACAAATAGAAAACAAGTAAGCCGTTTACCTCCTTCTCTTTCTTCAAGCTGTCCTCCAGAGTCAGTACCACCGCCCTGTACTGCTCTACAGTATTATTAGCATTCTTCAATTGCTCTGCTAGTTCACCGTTCTGCTCCTCAGCGGTACGCAGGAGACCCCTCACTTCTACGAGCTCCTGCTCTGATCGGCTAGGCTGATTGGAGAGCACTGGAGGCACTGGAGAAAATAGAGGGGTGAAGAAAGCAGTTCAAAAAGCTCTTGTGTCAGCATTACACCCTCAAAATGCACTTCAATCATCGATTAGCTCTAAAGGTGTGTATGTCTCAGGATTAAAGAGGTCTGACTGATTTTTCAGGACTTCATTGATGATGGACACACCTTGAAGTTCCTTTGGTACTCATGATTTACCTCTCTGTGGTGCTCTGAGGCCTGGACCTCTGACAGCTGGGGTAGCTGTGTTGCTGGAGGAGGTAACACCCTCAGTGGATGAAGTAGAAGACAGCTGAGCTTTCAGTGCAGCAACCTGCTGTTCAGAGGACTGTAGCAGCTCCCGGGTCTTCTGCTGTAATGTGATCTGGTTCTCCAGCTGTTTCTTTGCTTCTAATAACTGAGCCTGGAGGAGGAGGAGGAGGAAGTGGGACGAGAGGAGTTACAAGACAAGCATCCAGGCTTTGTCAGGCAACACTAAGGGGTAGATGCATAAGTCACAATGAACAGTATACTCAACATACATCCATGGTGCGGCCCAGAGTGTGTCTTTGTGCAACTTCCTGGTCCAGCCTGATCTTCAGTGAAGCCACTTCTGCTTCCAGATTTTCTATCTTTTTGTTGAGTCTCTGCTGAGTGTCTGTTTCTGTACGCTCCATAGTCAACTGCATCAATGTGAGAGAGAAGGGAAAAGATGATGTGAAGCTTCATCCACATGTTTGGTACCGTGTAGGTTATAAACTGGAAACATTACAGACATGAGACTTTCTGCTGGTAACATTTCTAAAGATGTTATTGCATTATAGCAGGACTCTCTGTGCGACATATCACTGAATAAGAGAACAGACAGCACCACATGGTACCTGTATGGTCTTCAGGTTGGTGAGCAGAAGGTTCTGGTTTCGCTGCTCGGCCAGCATGGCCTCCTTTTCCCGACTCAGTCGACTCTCTGCTTGTCTTATTATGTCTCTCTCTTTGGTCAAGTTCTCCACACGCACCTTGAAATAAAAAGCAGTGAGCAGTTTCAAATCATTTGACCAATAAATATATAGATCATAGGGCAGTAAAAACATTTGATAAATGAGGGCCAATGAGTGAAAGTATGTGTGGAAAGAATGATCGTCTTTTCCTCCTCACCTCTTCCAGAGCGAGTTTTTCATTGGCCTGTCGCAGGTCCTGGGTCATGGTGTGGATAATGTGCTCGTGTTGTTGGGCCGTTGCAGCCATTTTCTGACCCCTCTCCTGCAGGGCAGCGATCTCTCTGCGGTATGATGAGACGGTATCCTGGAGGATCTCATACCTGAGAGCGAAAACACAGACTCAAAAAGACAGCTCTCCAAAGCCTGAAGTAGGAGAAAGGATGAGCACGAGCACCGGTCCAACTGACCTCTTGTTGCTGAACTCCAGCTGAGAGGTCATCTTGGCGTGACTCGTCAGAAGTTCTGTCAGCTTCTTCTGCAGCCGGTCATTTGTTTCATTCAGCATCCTGTCATTCTCTGTCTTCTCTTTTTTATACAGCATGAACGCATCATTCAGCTGGAAATGCACAGAGACACACAGAGTTAGAAATTGTAAAAGGAACATGGAAAATGGAGATTTAAGAGCGTGCATATGCTTCCACTTACCTGTTTCAACGCAGCCTTAGCCTGAGCGGTCTGTGCTGACTCTGCAGCGACGGCTCTCTGAGGAGTGGAGCGGGTGGCTGGGACAGACGGCCTGGCACTGGGAGGCGGGGTGGAAGACTCTGAGCCTGCAGACACAAAACCATGAGCTCAGTCTGAGAATGCAACACTTTTGATCATTCCAATCACCATCACTTACCATCATCTGTCACCATTTGCCAGTGACAGACTATTTTGTTTGTGTCCAAGTCTCATTAGCTTCCTGGGACTGGTGTTCTGTGTGCGACCCCTCTGTACGGTCCCTTGCTATCTCTGTGCTTTAGCTTCCTAGCCAACAGTTCACTTATCTCTTCCTGTGTTTTCAGAAACTTCTTGAGTTTGTTTGTGAGTGTTTATGCTTCTGTTGTTCTCAGGTACATATGTAACATACAAGCCATACTCAGCCAATCTGCCGTATCCTGTCCCTTTGCAGTTTTATGTAGAATAAGACATCTGTTTAATAAAAAATGTCTACATATGGGACCATGCATATTAATTAACACTTCTGTAAATATGCCAGAGTTAGCCAAAAGGCTAGTTTACATCTGTAGTCCCTTGCTGGATGTTAAAAAGGCTCCCTAAAAAGATCAAGATTAAACAAAGATAAAATAGAGTGACTAAGATCAAAATGAGAAGGTAGAGGAGAAACCAAAACACAAACAAACAAACAAAGACATGATATGACAGTCTTTGAGAAAGTGTCCATGGACATGAAATACATGGAGCAAGACAATATGACATCATGTGTTGAGGTCTGGGGAAATCTTTATAAGACAAACCCAGATTCTGTCATCAAACTCCAAAAACAAGACATTAGAATAATAAATGAAGCTCATTATGAGGAATCTACTAATCCATTATTCATCAGATGAGTCTTTCAAAACATTAGAAATCCTTTTTCATGCTGGAAATAATAGTCTTCCTGTTTGTATTCAAGGTTTGTTTGAATGAAGAGAAGGACGTTGTAATTTCAGAGGGACTTGTGTGTTTGAAACATGTAAAGCTAGAACAAACATAAACTGCAGATGTGTTTCAGTTTTCAGAAGTCAAAATATGGAGCAGACTCTGTTCTCAAACTGTTGAAGCAAAAGTACAAGAAAAGCACAAAGACATCAGAGTTGTTGCGTCACCTTGAGGAGGCAGGCTGAAGCCCGTGCTGTGTGTCAGCAGGGCTTTGTACATGTCTCTCTGTCGGGCGTTGGAGTCGGCCAGTTGTTTCTGCTGGTTCCTCTGCTCTTTCAGGAGCTCCAGGTCCTTCTGAAACTTCGTGACACTCGCCTCCAGATCTGACACTCTGAAAAGAACCGACAAGATGGATCTGAGTTTCATTAACCATTTCAAATAGCAAATAATCAGATTCACCAAATTCAAAGATGGAAAATAGAACACCACTAATGTCCCTAACCACACTTGGCACAGCGACCTCTTAAACTAGCAGAAGACCTTAAACATAAAAAAGTAGTGTTACCGCTCTGGTGATATTTGGCTCTGCTGCCTGTTCTTCTCCTCCTCCAGGTCCCTCAGCCTCCTCAGGAGTTGTTGGTTCTGCCTCTGCAGCTCACTCACACTGCGGAAGGACAGCTGGCATGAACCGAAGACCTCGGACGTGCTGGTGATGTTGGCTGAGCTGCCGTCGTCCTTGGTCACCTTATTCCCTCTGGCTTCCTCCAGCTCCACCAGCAGAGCACACACCTGGAGAAGAGACACATTAATGAAGGGGTTTTAAAAACCTCCTGTTCTCAAGTGTCTTAAGATACCACTATCATCTCTCTCTTTCTTCATCTCCCTCTATCCCTCTCTCCAACACGGTAGGTCTCAGCAGATGTGTGTCTAACATGAGTCTGGTCCTGCTGGAGGTTTCTGCCTGTTAAAGGAAGTTTGTCCTTGCCACTGTAACTTGCTAAATGCTGCAAAGTGCTCTGCTCATGGTGGATTAAGATGAGATCAGACTGAGTCCTGTCTGTAAGATGGGACTGGATCTGATCCGGTCTTGATGTTGGGTTTTTGTTAAAAATAGAACATAGAGTACCTCTAGACCTGCTCTGTTTGGAAAGAGTCTAAGGGTAATAGTTGTTGTGATTTGGCGCTATATAAATAAAGACTGGATTACCTGTGTAGAGGTGTCCTCCAGCTGTCTCTCCGCCTTCACTCTGTCTCTCTCCGTGGCGTCAAAGCACTGCTTGGCCTCCTCTTTGTCTTTCTGCAAGCTATAGATCTCCTACAGATTCAATGATAAAAAAAAACAGCATAATATGTTATTACATAAGAAAACACACATAAATATAAGTGATAATACAGCAGGATGTTCACTGACAGTCCGAGCCTGCTCCAGTTTGTTACACAGGGAGGCCATGGATCTCTGCATGCTCTCGTATTCCTCGCGCTGACGCCTGAGAACAGGAGCCTTGGTTTCGACCTCCTGGACGATCTCATCCAGGACTCTGCTCACTCTCCTGGCCTCCTGTTTCTCTAGCTGAAGCTGCGTCTGACACTCTGCATACGCATTATACAGCTGAACAGAGGAGGACAGAGGAGAAAGAACAAACATCATCACAGTGTGCATTGGGTAAACAAGTAGCTGCAGTGAGACAGATTCTGTATTTATTGTACTATAGTGTGGGTTTCCTTATCATCATCAAAGCCAGGGCATCACTGAGACAAAGTTTCATAGAGCTACAATAAGAAACCTTTATTCTGATTTAAATTTATGATTAAAAAATGTCTGATTTCAAATCAACCCCTGTCTCCCAGTCCTGGTTTACGTCTTTAAACTTACATCAAAGAACTTCATGCCAGGCTTGACAATGGCAGCGATGGCAGCTGCTGATGGACACATGGAGTCTAACTGCTCCTCGGTGAGCGAGGGGACACCTGGAGACACAAATATGCATGTTAATAAATGTGGTCAAGTCATATGTTTACACACACTAGATGCACAAACAGCTGAGTCAACATGTATGGGATCACTCCTCAAGTTACTTCTGTACAGTGTTTGTTGTGTCATGCATTTTTACAAATAATATCAGCCCTACAATTTGGGTGAAAAGGTGGATGTTTGAAAAATATGTTGTCCTACTTTTGAGCCACTTAATAATCCATCAGTTTGATCCAGATCACTGCTAACATTTCACGAAGAGAACATGTCTGCAGGTTGAGCAAACAAGCCTTCCATCAGTAGGTCAACCCCACTCTGTGTACAAAAAGGATTTCTGTGTCCTCAAACTTCCAGATTTTGTCCAGGATTCTATATCTATATCTTATTCGGGTCATTTCTTATCTAGATGTATTCACTGGACTGAACATACATCTAGATAAGGAAAGAGATCTACATATGTGTGTGTTTGCATTTGGCTTTGCTGGTTCTTACAGCAGTGTCTGCCAGAAGCCTTCGTCGTGGCGTTTTCCAGTTCCTTCTCCATCTTCTTGACCTTTTCTCTCAGCTCTGCCTCGAGCCGTGATTTGAGTTCCTCTCCCTCCGACACCTTCTTTTCAAGAACCTTGTTGGCTGCAAAGAAAGAGACATCACTCACACAGGTCATCATTTAGGCCACTTAGTAGGAAATATATACATGCATCGAAATCTTACGACATTATCATTTGATATTGTCATTGAAGGAATTTATAAGGAAGATTATAACATTCACCACAGTTTAGTTCTTATTGCAGAACACTCAAGAGCCCTCTAATGCACACTTGAGTGCGGATGTGTCATTTGAAGCAGCAACACAAGCAACACATGCAGTTTATACGAGCTTCTCTGCATGGTGAAGTTTTAACCCGTCCATCTTTGAGCCCATGCGGTGATTTCCACTACAGAGTCATGTCTGTTTTAATGCGGTTCAACCCGTGGGCTCGAAGATCACAGCCATCCATGTATTGTTTTTCGGCCTTGTCTCTTTGATACAGAGATTGCACCAGATGAACTCACTCTAAAGTTATTATATACAGTAGATTAAGGATGTAAGGATATATCACAAGATGGTAAAAATTGGATAAGAATAAGGGTGGATTTAAATCCATTCAAAAAAATGTGTGCTTGTTCAACATCATGAAGTCTCTTGCTCTCTCGTCACTCCCTGAGTGGAGGTGTTTTAAGTTTAAAGGATGTTTCAGAATCAGCTGACTGAAGGTGGAGACGCTCAGCTGAGTGACAGGTCTCCACGAGCGCTTTTTTCCTCCATCGCCGTCAGACTGAATCTGACCCGGTTGCGCTCCCGACTGACACCTGACCGCGTTTAAATGTTTATTTTTCTCAATAAGAACGAGAAAACTGAACACTGTGAGTCCAAAATCTGATTCTGTTCAGTTGTCCTGTTGCAGTAAATCCACATGTTGTAGTCTGAGTCTTCACTCTATGACCATGCGTCCACAGAGATTATTTATAAGCCTGCTCCTCACGTTGATATTCAGCATGTTTAACATTTTGAACACCTCAATATGATCTGTAGCTGTTTAACACCGTCAGTAATATACACTGTGTCTGAAGGAACATTTGATTTAGGGAGAAAAACACATTTGGGATTATTTTTGACGTGGAAAACGTTTTTTTAATGATTAAATGATAATTGACCGTTAACATTTCCAAAGATCGATTAAGGAGAATACTTTAAATCTACATCCTCAATTTAAAGAGATTTACCTTATTTGTTTTAATATTTAATACTTTCATTTGGTAATCACTTTCCATTTCTCTAGAATTGTTCTGAAATTTTCCAACAAGGTATTTTTGTACGGTGATTTTAAGATGCTGAAAAAAAGTGTGCAGTGGTTTTATTTGAGTTACACCTTAAAAATGAAACTCAAGGATTACTTTTTTTACAAAGAAATATAAGAGAACAAATACATATTACAGCTGTCCATATCTGAGAATTGAAATAAAATAATAGTTATTTAAATTTTGAGTTCAATCCAGTTTTCTTTAAAATCGTTGTGAATCGTATCATGAACCAAAAATCAGGATCTGAATTGAATGGTGGGTTGAGTGTATCCTTACATCCCTCCTGTAGATGATGAAATCCACACACTTGGTTCAATTTTAAACAGAGGAACATTATTTTGACATTTAACTATTTTCTATTTGCAGTAACATTTAAGAAGTGATAGATATTTAGTGGAGTAATACCTTCCCCTGTGTTTTTGACAGTCTTGCTGAGCTCCTCCACGGCTCTGCTCAGCTCTTGGTTCTTTGACTCCATCTCTGTTGCTGTCTCCTTCAGTAAAAAACACAACAGCCATTACATACTGACCAAATTAAGGGAATAACATGACGGAGCAATGCATGGGACTTATAAAGAGCCTCTGGTGTCTGACTCTTACCTTGTAGAGGGATGATAACTTGATGTGGGAGTTGAGCTCATTGCGGTATTTTTCCTCCATGGCACTCTGCTCATCTTTAGCCTTAAAATAAATGAATATATTAAGATAAATATACACATTTTGATTTAAACAAACTACAACAAGAATGTGAGAGCTACATTTCTTTCCCCTGGATTAGGGTTCTTTACCTGTTTCAGTTTATTGTTGAGGTCTGCTGCCCTCTTATTCTGGTTTTCACTTGTGTCCTTCAGAGAGGTCAGCTGACTTTCAAGTCTTGTCACCTAATAAAATAAATCAGAAACAAAAGTTTTAGAGCTGTGATCGGGATATTTATTCAGGATCTTCTTCTAAGATCTTTCAGTGAAATGTGACAACACAGAGTAGAAAGATCAAATGTAAAGGCTGAGATTGGTCAACAATTGCTGTTGTCTGTGGGTGGATCCCAAAACCAGCCACTACAGCGTCCCTGTCCTCGGTCCTCGGCCGAACCACAAGTGTTTAAAAGACCTGCCATGCTGAGTGGCGCCCCAAAGCTCTGACCACTGCTCAGAGGACAAAGCATTAAGGGTAGAGGAGGGTTATCAAGGAGCGATGAGGGAGAGAAGTCTTTGCAGAAGTCTTTTCACTGACAGACATCCCCGGTGATCTGAAACTCCAGATCACCAGAATGTAATAACAGTGTAAAGATGGACCTTAAAGAGTCAAGGGGTGCCCTGAAACAGATCATAACCACACACTGGATGGAGGATAAAAGTGTAAAAGGTACAGGTTTTGGGATCCACCCTCTGACGTCCACTGCCAGACCAGCTGAACCTAAAGCGATCCATTCAAACTCATAAATACTCTTATGTGCATGTTGTTAGTGTGTTACCTGGTCTTTGCTGTTCTTCAGATTACTCTTTAGCTCCAGTATTGTTTTGTCTTTCTCTCTGTTGCTGCTCAACAGTTCCTCAGTTTTGGTCTTCAGTTCAGCAGTCAGCCAACCGTTTTTCTTCTCCAGCAACTCTTTCTCCTGACCCATACGCTTCTCCAGGTGCTAAGATGTACAAAATCAGGACACAGAACCAAGAAAAAACATTAGCAATGTGGTGTACTGATGTTTTATAACCACAGAAATTCAGATCTGTTTTTGCTCCAGCTTAACTAACTCATTTGCTAAAGAGCCTTAAACATGCAGGTTTCCCATTCAAGAGTGAAAAGTTGAAACTCCAAAAATGAAGTCATTAAAATCCCTGAAACTTCCCCAAGAACATGTCATTACACATGCAAACACTGGAGAAAAAGCCATTTGCTTCGTGTGTTTACCTGCACAGAGGCCTCAGATGAGCGGATGTTATCCAGCTTTAACTGCAGCTCCCTTTTGACTTTGCTTGTTTCTGTCAGCTTCTCATTCAGACGATTCACATCCTCTGTAAACAAAAACAAACAAACAAACTGTTCATTAACAAAAAAAACAGGGACTCTTTCTCTGGATTAAGACTTGTCAGACTTCATCAAATGAAAATGAAAGCACTAAGCAGTATGGAGGTGGTATAATCTGGTGGCCAACTGTAGCAGCTTCTGTTTGTTAATCACCCAGATATGAACAAGTCTGTTGGCTAAGCATCACTACTGTGGCATTCTGCAGCCACAGGCTAATGTTTAGCTAGCCCTTTAGCTATATCTGCTGTCCGAGGGGATTATTACGGTGGCCCTGAAGGCCAATAGTAATAAATATTTAAAAAGTGCAAAATATGATTAATAAATTTCACAGAACAAAAACAAATTTCAGAGAAAACAAAGACCTTTCACAGATCACAAAAAAAGCATTACAAGAAACTGGAAAGGGTAGGACCATGGTACTTGTTTGCGATTGGCTAAACCCAAGTCTGTCCGGCATCAGTCATTTATCATTTCCTGTTTACACTGGATACATAGAAGAGTCAGCGCTAAATTTGAAGCGTTTACCAGGATGGAAGAGGAGCTTGAGTTGATAAGTAGTGTTTAATAACCAAACCACATGTTAAGGGCCTAGCAGTTAAAATAGGTGTGTGTGTGTGTGTGTGTGTGTGTGTGTGTGTGTGTGTGTGTGTGTGTGTGTGTGTGTGTGTGTGTGTGTGTGTGTCTAAACCTAATATCTCACCTCTAAGGTTTTCCACCTCCTGAGTTCTCTTCTCCAGCAGCCTCGCCAGCTCTCTCTTCTCTGCCTCAATTTCATATTTGGCCTTCGTCTGCTAGAAACACACAAACAGAGACACACACAATCATTTCTTGATCAGTACAATTATTCAACGTTTGTAGACATGAGACTCAGATCTGATCAATAATTCTGGAGCCAACCTAAAAAGTTATTTGATCATCTCCTTGTATATTTCAGAGGTTTGTTCATACAGAGAAAAAACTCAGTGTTTTCCTGTCAGGATGACTTCCAACACAACATTTTTAGTCGTCCTCAAATAAGTTGAGATAACTGTCTAAATAAATGTTTGTAAAAGAAAGAGGCTGTAGCCCTTTTTGAAGTTATGACTGACAGCAGACCAACCTCTTCAACAGGCTAATAATAGATAGACTGTATTACTGCATGTAGGACACATCACTTGTAGACAGAGATAACAGACAAACATCATTACACTCTCACCATCGTCATTGTGACGTGCATGTGGTCTGTTTACCTGTTCTTGAGGTTTATCTTCAGAAGTCTCTCCCTCAATTCCCTTCAGGGTCCTCATCTCCTCGTCTGCAGAGAAAGAAACAGAAAGAGAGTCCTCACACTGACAGCAAAGCATTTATATCATCATTAATCCATTGTGTGTGTTTAAGCACAGCCATAACCTGTGGTCTCATTTACAAACAACTGGAGACATGGAAATCATGTGTGAGAGAAGAGAAGAAGTAGAAGAAGGGCAGCGGTCAGCATCAATATTCCCCAATAAGTCCCATTCAGCTTGGTTAACTTTATCTTTAATGAAAATGTTCCTTTAATTTGATCGTCACAAACAAATAAAACTAATGTCTGATGATTCTGACCATCCTGACTGTGAACTGAAAGGTTCAGTTTAACATTTATTAATCCTACAAGTAGGCTGATAAGAGCTCATTGCCACGTGTTGAATCAGAGGGACTATTTTCTAAATTTGCATCCCTAATATGTTGACATGTTTTCTTCTCTATACTGAATTTATAAACAGAGCACTGAGACATTCACTCTATGATTTAAACTAATTTGACCTCTTTTTCCTGATCTAAAACACCAAATTATTCCAGTGACATTTTAGCTACTCAGCTGTACTTAAAGTCTTAACATAAGTTACAGCCGCAAGGACAAACTTCCTTTCATAGGCAGAAACCTCCAGCAGGACCAGACTACATCTGCTGAGACCGTGTTGGAGAGAGGGATAGAGTGTGAAAACTCACTGAGTGTTTTGTTTTCCCCCTTGACTGTCTGCAGGTCTCTGGTGGAAGAAAGGAGCTGCTCCTGGCTCTCTGCCAGTCTCTTGTCGATGTCAAAGTATTGTTGTTCTGGAGGGGCAAAGAGGATTCAAAAGTTAAAAATAATAATAACAATACATCTTCAACACACAGAGGTAAAGTCGTGTTAACAAACAGCTCTTGTAAGTGGTAGCTCCACAGCTTTCAAAGTGCAATCACTTAAGGATTCATGTGTCACATATTAGTACATGTTATAATGATTAAGCTGTGTGTCCTGAAGTATACTGCAGTGTTTCTCCACAGAAGCGTGGTGTGTGTGTTTAACACCAATACAGATTCAATGACACCCACGCACACACATGCAGGACTGTGAGTTCAGCTGAGGTGATGATGGCTAACCAGTAATAACAGCAAAGGTTTAAGTCTTTATTCAGCTTGTGCATCACAGATTATTAAGTTACTCTTTAATTATTAGTGCATGGATTCACCTTGTAACAGTTCTTGAAAAGTACCGCCATGTTTAACTGTCTAGCTAGCTAACTAGCTGACAGTTGAACGTGTTGACACAATGACATGTTGTTGAAGCATACATATCTGGTTAATTTTGATTTTATATCTCTGTAATATCTGCCTGTGTTCAGTTCATCCTTGACTTTGATGTTAGCTCCTCACCATTATCAGCTTTGAGCCTCTCGTGCTGGGTCCTGAGCGCCTCGTTAGCATTCTGAAGCTCACTCACAAACTTCTCCAGCTTGTTCTGGGCGCTCTTTGGGAGTTTGTTGAGCTCCGTCCGCTCCAGCACCTGCAGCAGGACGGCCGCCATCTCCACCAACCCGCCTAGCCTCGAAGATATCAGAGAACCTGTCTAAAGAGGGTTGTTATAATTCTGTATTTCGTGCTCCGTCCTCAAACTTCAGATAGCATCCCACCGGAAACCACGCTCGAAGACAGGAAGTCAATGTAGACTTTCAAAATAAAGCAGCTCACTTCCAAACTCAAAATGAAGGATTAGGTTTTTACCTTTACTACAGTTATTCACAATTAATCATAACACATTTTACATACGATTATAACATAGTTCATCCACACACAGACACACGTACTAGTTCTGTTTTATCCCGAGGATAATTGGCTTTGTTCCGTTAGTTGTATTTAATCACTTTCAAACTTGACCTAACGAACGAAACATTTACGTCACAAAGATGCGACGGAAGCACGTCACAAAACAGCGCCAATAGATTTTATTTATTTATTTATTTATTTTTTACTTTATTTTAGATGTACATAACAAACAATGGGTACATTCAGAAGGACCATCATACATAAACAATTATTAAGGACAGAAACAATACAGCTTGAGTTGTTAATTTAAAGCAAATGAGAAATTTATAAAATAAGTTGAGTAAGGAGATGGAATGATTTTACATTTCAGTAGGGTATTATTTTAGGGAAGTGTGTATTTTAAGAGCTCTTGGTGCTTTCATTATTTTCAATGATAAATAGATTCAATTTGTCTGTTTATCATTATTTTCAATGATAAATACATTTAATTTGCATGTTTATCATTATTTTCAATGATAAATAGATTTAATTTGTATGTTTATCATTATTTGCAATGATAAATACATTTAATTTGTATGTTTATCATTATTTTCAATGATAAATACATTTAATTTGTACGTTTATTTTCGATGCACCTCTAACAGAAAACCGTGTTCCGATGGATGAAATGTGCTGTACTGACAATTTCCATATAAAGCTTAAAAATAAATAGAATTAAATAAATAAATAAAAATAAAAGAGCCGGTTTCCAAGCCAGTAAAAAAAGTGCTTTTTTCTGAGACATCTGGGAATTACTTAATTTTCAATTAAGGTTACAAAACTCTTTTCAAGTAATTGAGGATTTCGGTAAAGAGCAGAGGCAATTTCTATGGCTCTATTTGCCACTTCCAAGTTTTCTGATGTTTCAAGTTTAAAACTTGGAAAATGTGAAATATTACCCTTAAATAATACATAGGCCTATATTAAAAAAATTTAAGGATCCCCAAAATATTATAAATGAGATCAGGTGCATGCCAGTGGAAGTGGGCAGTCAGGGATTTGCCAGTCAATCTCTGAGCAAGGCCTACAGCACACTGGGCATTGCAGGAGCCAACTGGAGAAGAGTCATCAACAACAACGTGAAGGCAGCAGAAAAAGCATCCAGATAACTCTGGTTAAAGAGGGGAGAGAAGTGGGGGCAGTAGAACGCCACTTGGACACAGGCCGGGGTCTGATCAGCCTCGGTCAGGTCGCCTGGAGGAGGGGGTCTGTTGCAAGACCTGAAACACCCGGTGATTCCAGGGAACAACACTGATGATGTGTCCAAGATTGTGCATCAGAAGAGGTTTCTTGACAATGACAATTTTCCTCAGGTTGGATGGTTGGATGGTCCTGGATGGACAGAGGTCTATCCATACATGCTGGAGTTATAAAGCATAAGGATTGTCCAGAGCTTCTTATATGTTTTCAACATTAGATGTCTCCAAATCAGTTTGTTATAATTAGACAATGTCCTTCAATTCTTTATGGAAAAATAAACCACATAAAATAAAAAGATTCTCTCTCAAATAATTATAAAAAATAATCTTAAAAATCCAAATGATTTATAGAATATCTCCCCCGTCTCTTATTTGCAGCGTAGTTGGTGGTCTGAACGTCTAATTCCTTTGTCCCTATCTATTGGTCCCTATCTCCTGGTGAAACTAACCAGTTTCCATCAGCAGGTTTTGTTGTGTTGGGCTCTGCTATTCAAACATAATTACTATACTCACAACTGTATTCTATGAAACAATACTTACATCTCATACAAGAAAAAAAAAATCTGTATTAGATTAGATTGATTGTCATTGGGCATGTCACTGGTAATGAAATACAGATTGCATCCAACCAGAAGTGCTTTAGCAGTAAATTAAATACGTAATAGAGAATAAACAGAGTTATGAATGATGAATAAATATGTATCTACTACTATGGACTATTGCTACAGGTATGTAGCCTACAGGTTATGATCAGGCTATGACAATGAGTGTGGTATACATTAGACTATACAGTACAGTAGTGCAAAGTGATTAAAGGAGATTTACATTATTTTTCACATTATTTTTACAGTATGTACATTTCACAGTGTGTGCGGTCTAGGTGAATGAATGAATGTACAGGATGGATACAGGTTATAACTGATCTGTGAACAAAATCAAGCACATGGAATCATTCAAAATAAATTATTCAATTTTCCTCAGGTTTACAGGAGACATGCTGTCCCTGATTGGAGCTTCAGATCTGTAGGGGGCGCTGATACTCTGAAGAAGTAATAAAGAACACACCCTCATGTCCTCTCAGAGGTCCTCAGCACAGCAATAAGAAGCTGAGCGTTCTCCTGGTCTTTTCATTCGATTGACGAGACACTCTTTTTCATGAGACACTGAGACACGAGACACGAGACACCGAACGTATTACCGTCTAACAGTCTTATAATCCTTGATTTATCATAGCCGGCAGCCGTCGGTTATTTTAACCCTATCGTTTTAAAGTGTATGTTGTTCACCAGCGGACAACGTATCGCCAACGCGGAAGTCCTCCGTCGGAGCGTGCTGCGCCGACCTGCTGTCTAACCCGAGGTGCACTCCTCCTTCCCGGCCGCAGCGGGCATAACACCCGGTCTTCATCTCTAACGGCGGACTCAAGAGGTTCAGGTACTGATGGTTACCAAGGCACTTTTCACCTATAACAATTAAAGCGCACCCCCTCCCCATTTTACTTCTCCTCCACCCCCCCCTCTTTCCCTCTCCCAGTTGCAAACCACCCCTTTCTCACAGACACACAAATACACACACTCAGGCAGCAGGAGAACAAAGCACAGCCGAGTATCAATCACTCCCCCTCACGTCTTCTCTCTCTTACACACACACACACACACACACACACACACACACACACACACACACACACAACCATGGCAACACCCAAACCTCCAATCTCTGCACAGGAAAGGAAACAAATCTGGGTCAATGCCTTTTCACCCCAAGAAACATCAGTTAAGAGGAAGCCATCAAGTCTTCCGAAACCACCTCCAGCCATGAAAGAAAAAACCCTGCCACCTCCAAAACCATCCAAACACATCTCAACTGACAAACACACACCAACTGCTCATCATCCAGAACCATCCACCCCAGCTGAATCCCTGGTCCCTCTGCGAATCCCCCCCACCACGGATAACATCGACAGCCTCATCATAAAGAAGATTTTCAACCAACTCACCAACCTGTTTTCCGAACTCAATAAATACACCCAATCCACCCCTCTCAACAATGCCTTCACACAGATGCAGACCACCCTCACCACCATGGAACAGATCCTCCTAAACGAACAAGACCCAAAGACCCCCCTCCTGCCGCTCCCCAACAGCTACTCAGACATAGTCAATACAAACCTGCACAAATACCCAACATTCAACTCCGGCAGCAGAAAAAGAGCAAGAAGGGAATCATCAGAAAACCACCACACCACACCTGTTGTCATAGAGAACTTCCAAACCCCCATCAGCTCATTCTCCACCAATCAATCCATCATCCAAGAAATCCAGAAATTCAAACCCAAAGCCCAACTCCAGAAACTGATCCACACCCGAAATGGCAAAATACTCATCTTCCCCATTGACATCCCCTCACTTAACACTCTACTCTCACCCTGGTCTGAAGAAGCATTTAATGGAGCAAAATTCACCTGCAGACTAGCCCGCAAACCTGGATCCACAAGCCCACCTGACACCCTCACAAAACAATTGGTTATCAAAGGCATCCACACCGACATCACAGAAGACCAAATAAAACAGGAACTGGAAAAACAGGACATCAGCATCTCCAAAATCCACAGAATAACCAGCAGAGCCACCCAACAGCCAACCACCTTCATCAAAATCCTCCTAACAGACCCACACCAAGCTACCGGACTCCTGCACGAAGGATTTTTCATGGACCTATTTCAATACAGAGTAGAAAAAGCACGCCCCCCACCCACCATCAAACAATGCTACAAATGTCAACAGTTCAACCACATATCCATCAACTGCAATAACCCGTTAACATGCCTCAGATGTGGAGGAAACCACCACCACAAAACCTGCACCAAAGAAAAAAGAGAAGCCACATGTGCCAACTGCTCAGGACCACACTCTTCTGCATCCAAAACCTGCCCTGTATACCTCTCACACATGACCCCCTCCACCAAAAAAACCCCACCTCTCAGACTCCCAGGTAGAACACCCACCCCCAACCTCTCCAGGCCACACCATACTAACGACAACGACACCCACCTCATCCACCTCCGTGACGACCTCAAGAAACTCTCCATGGACGACAATAAAATAGAAGTCATACTACAAAGCATCAGGAAACACACTGACCTCACTGTATGAATCCCCCATCCACCATCATCCATCCAAGAAGACCACAGACCTGCATCCCTCCCCCCTTCTCAACTATGACCACCACAACCTTTCTACACATCAACATCAGAGGAATCAGAGGACATAAAGAAGAACTCATCCATCTACTCAACAACAAGAACATCTCTGTCGCCTCCATAAATGAAACCCTGCTATCCAACTCATCCCGCATCCGCATCCCAGGTTACAACATCATCAGAAAAGAACGCCAAACAGGACACGGAGGAGGAGTCGCAATATTAATCAAAAACCACATCCAGTACAGTCAAATAGACTTTGGTCTCACATCACAAGAACTCAACAGAAACGAATATGTAGCAATAAAAATCACAATCCACTCTCACCACCCAATCACAGTCACCAGCATCTACTGCCCCCCTGATGTCAAACCCTCTGCCCCCCTGATCAAAGCCACCTCTGACCCGAGCCACTCCCTGATCATGGGAGACTTCAACTCAAAACACACAGATTTCCAATGCAATAAAACCAACTCAAACGGAAAAATACTCAAAGGGATTTTACAGGACACAAACCTATCAATAATCAACACAAATGAACCAACCTACATATCCCCACAGACTGGCAGAACAGACATCCTGGACCTCATCATATGCACCCCGGACCTGGCTACAAAACTTCACAGTTTTTCAACCACCGACCATCTCTCTAGTGACCACCTCCCCGTTCTCACTACCTTCTCCTTCCATCTCCAGACAACCACAAAGACAACATACAACTACAGAGCAGCAAACTGGGACACCTACAGGTCACACATGGAAAATCAACTCAAGAACATCACCCAACCCGCCTCCAGCCCCCATAACCTGGACCAACAAGCAACACTCCTCGGCCATCTACTCACCCAAACCAGAGAAGCAACCATCCCCAAACAGTCTGCAAGAGCCCCAAAACAGCCACTACCCCCTCACCTCCTCCATCTCATCAAACAAAGAAGAAAACTGCGCAGAGAATTCATCCGGTTCAGATCATCACACACCAAAACTGAAATCAACAGACTCCAGAGCACAATAAAAACCCAACTCACCCTCCACAGACAGAAAGCATGGAACACATTCTATAAAAAACTGGACCAAGACACAAACCCCCGGACATTCTGGCAAAAAATCAAAAGTTTAAATGGACACACGGACTCAAACAATACACCACCCCTCAAATACTCTGGATCCATCATCAGCGACAATAAAGAAAAGGCCACACTCTTCCGCAACCATCTGGAAAAAACCCACTCAACCCCAAACCACCCACTCTTCGACAATACATGGAAAATACAGGTAGATTCAGAAATAATCAAACACGACCACAAACAGACCAACACAGCCCATCCCATTGCAGACTCCCACCCCCTCACAAACCCTGTCACAACCCAAGAAATCCAACTACACCTGAAAAAAATGAAAAACAAAGCACCCGGAGAAGACAACATCCACACCATCCTCATCAAACAAGCCCCAGTCACCTTCCTTCAGCACCTCGGACAGCTCTTCACCACCTGCCTCACAACCGGACACTTCCCCTCACCCTGGAAAACAGCAGTCATCACAATGATCCATAAACCTGGTAAAGACCCCCACAACCCCACAAGCTATCGCCCCATCAGCCTCCTCAGCCATATTGGAAAACTCTTCGAACGCATACTCACCTCACGACTCACCAACCACATAGAATCACTCGGACTACTTTCACTTCACCAAGCAGGATTCAGAAAAGGCAGAACCACCACAGACAACACCCTCCGGCTATCAGAAGACATATACAGAAATTTCAACAAAAAACACATCACCCTGGCAATATTCTTTGACATAGAAAAGGCATTTGATAAACTATGGCACAACGGACTCACCTACAGACTTCTGGACAATAACCTCAAACTCCCAAAACCCACCCAAACCATCATCTCAAACTTTCTCAGAAACCGTCAAATCAAGGTCAAAGTCTCCTCCTCCATCTCCACCCCCTTCACCCCCCAAGCAGGAGTCCCCCAAGGGTCAGCCCTCAGTCCCCTCCTTTTCCTCCTCTACATCTCTGACATTTACTACCCCCCATCCACCATAGCCAAAGTTTCCCAGTTTGCAGACGATCTATGCTACTGGTCCACATCCAAATCCCCACAGCTCGCCGCCTCCAAACTACAACAATGCATCACCGAAATAGAAGACTGGACCAACCTCTGGAGAATCACCCTCAACCCTGTCAAAACCCAATGTGTAATCTTCACCCGGAACCAACACCTACAGTTCAACAGCATCAACCTCACACTTCACAACCAGCCAATAAACATCACCAAACAGGCAACATTTCTCGGAATCACCTTCCAAAACAATATGACCTGGACCAAACACATCAATAACCTGGAACACAAAGCACACACCCGTCTGAACCACCTCAAAGCCCTCTGCGGAAAGCATGGCGCATCACCCTCCACAATAACAAAAATCTACCTTGCATACATCCGTCCACTGTTTGAATTTTCTGTCCCAGCCTGGATCACCCTCTCAGACCACCAACTCCACCGTTTACAGTTAATACAGAACAAAGCACTTAAACTGGCCTACAGACTCCCACCCTTCATCAGCAACCACTACATTCACTCCATATCAGGCATCCAGACCATCAAACAACGACACCAAGCAATAGCCCTGAGATTTCTATCATCTGCAACCAACAACCCTGCCCTCCGGAAAACTATCAAGGAAGCACACGCCACAATCAACACCCCCCTGTCACTCATCATTCAACTCAAAAAAGACCTCCACCCACTGAACCCTCCATAACCCAGAAACATCTGCCTGTCCACTGCTGCCTGAGCCCATACCACTACCACACATATACACACATATACACAGCACACTTAAAACATGAAACACACATACATTAACAAACACACACACTCTTTAACTTTTATTCCACTACCTTAGTTAAGTTTATTTTCCCTATTCTTTGTTATTCTTTTTTCTTTCTCACTACTTTACTTTACTCTATCTTCATTTATGTACCTCTTTATTTCTTTCCTTCTCTACTCGTCTCTACTTTTCTCTCCTTTTTTTTGGTTTGGTGCCTTGGTCCACGGTATCCTGTAACCTCTTGAGTCCTTTGCCTCCCTCCTCCTCCCGCCACACAGATAACCATGGACAGAAAAGGGTTACAACACCCTGAGCTGTCCCACCAGGCTCAAGAAATCACCTAACCTAACCTGGTCTTTTCATTCGGTTTGTCAATCTTACACTGAAACAATGAGTGGAAGAGGAAAAGGAGGAAAGGGACTCGGTAAAGGAGGCGCTAAGCGTCACCGTAAAGTCCTCCGTGATAACATCCAGGGGATCACCAAGCCCGCAATCCGCCGTCTGGCTCGCCGTGGCGGAGTGAAGCGCATCTCCGGTCTGATCTACGAGGAGACCCGTGGGGTCCTCAAGGTGTTCCTGGAGAACGTGATCCGTGACGCAGTCACCTACACCGAGCACGCCAAGAGGAAGACTGTGACCGCCATGGATGTGGTCTACGCCCTGAAGAGGCAGGGCAGGACTCTGTACGGGTTCGGGGGTTAAACTCTTCAAAGTCCACGACAACAACAACAAAGGTCCTTTTAAGGGCCACACACTGAATCAATACAGAGAGAAATGTTCCTCCAGTGTGTGATTAACACGCATCTATCTTAACTGATCATGTTTAATATTTCAAGAAAAGTTCAGTGACTTTATTCTGAACATTACTGTGTCCCTGTCAGGCTTTGTTTCACAGTACTAATGTGTGTGAAGAATGTAAACCTGCAGAGTAATGACTGTCATCAGAATCAGCTGTATTGGCCAGGTATGCTTGAACACACAAGGATGACTTGCACTCTTTGTACAAGAATAAATATATAGTATAAACAAAAGAACAAGTGGGCATTACTACTATGTACAGGCTAAAATAATATAATAGTGTAGAGGTAGTTTTACATTAAAGTATATGTAGATACTGCTCGGCCTACTCTCCACTTCCACACTATGTCTATTGAGTTGGCCTAGTATTGTGACTGTGTTTGTATACAGTCTTAAGGTTTTGATGGATTGAGGGTTAGTTTAAATGTCAAAATTGTAAAAACACTGTAAATGAAGCACATTTCACAGCAAAAAAATAAAAATAAACAACATATGGGAATTCTGCTTGGAGAATTGTTGCATTGTATATTTCCAGAGAGTATGGTTTAGTGTTCATCAGAGTGACAGCCTGGGGGAAGAAACTGTTTATGGCGGGTTGTTTTGGCACACAGTGATCTGTAGCGCCTGCTGGAGGGGAGGGGTTTGAATAATTTATGTCCAGGGTGTGAGGGGACGCTACCTGCTAGTGATGGGAATTCCGGCTCTTTTTACTCTGCTCCTCAGATTTTTTCTTGTTTGAATGAATGTATTACCTAAAATAATGTCAAATTAATTACTAATGTAAAAAACCTACATTATATCAAAAGGCTTTATTTATATAGTCAACTCATGGAGCAGAGTTCTACAGAAATTAAATTATCAAGTACAAAAAACAAGACTCATCTCAATTAGACAAAAAGGTCCAATCTCTGATTGTATGTATATTATTTATAAACACCTTCATTAACAGCAGGTTTCCTTGACTGTCTTTATTCTTCCAATTCCATTGATGGATGAACAGTTCTAATGTCCATGACCTGGATGACTGAGATCCTTCACAGACAGTTTTTTGTGGAGCCTGATTGATAACATTTTCGCCGTTGAACTGTGTCTAAAGTTTACTGTGTTTCTTGCAGTCACTCGTTCACTTCAAAGAGTCTGCTCTTAAGAGTCGGATCGTTCGCGACCGACACATCACTAATTCAAACAAGAAAAAAATCTGAGGAGCCACTTGGGAGCCGAAAGAGTCGGCCAGATACATAAGTGTATAAACTCGTCTCAGCAATCAGGCCTCACACTGAAAAGGACCCCTCAGTTCCTTTTTTCTATGCACTTTTCCTCATCTCTAATAAAATGATAGGTTGAGTTTGTCTACACTCAGCCCCTTGTTGGATCACACACCTTGTGAAGTGTGCTAAACATGAAGAATAATGTGTAGAATATGTCTTCATTGGTAGTTTGTTTTAGTGTTGTGGAATATCTGGGACTTCAGCTCTGTTATTGTGATGGGAGTGGTCCTGAAAAGGACCTTTGGGGTTGCTGGTTCACAGCAGTTTTACTTGGAGCTGGTGTACTTGGTCACAGCCTTGGTGCCCTCAGACACGGCGTGCTTGGCAAGCTCCCCGGGCAGCAGCAGGCGGACAGCGGTCTGGATCTCCCTGGAGGTGATGGTGGAGCGCTTGTTGTAGTGAGCCAGACGGGAGGCCTCACCGGCGATGCGCTCAAAGATATCACTCACAAAGCAGTTCATGATGCCCATGGCCTTGGAGGAGATCCCGGTGTCGGGGTGGACCTGCTTCAGGACCTTGTACACGTAGATGGCGTAGCTCTCCTTCCTGGTCCTCCTCCTCTTCTTGCCACTCTTGTTGGGCTTAGGGACGGCTTTCTTAGAGCCCTTCTTGGATGCTTTCCCTGCCTCAGGCATCTTGTTCGAGTCAGATTCTCTTCAGAGGGATGATAGAGTGAGGAGCCGAAGATTCTATTTATATTGACTCAATGCAGATCACACTGCTCTGTCCCTTGAAGAGGATTGGCTGAGCTTCAAATACTTCTTCTTCTTGGGTTTTTATTGGCGGTTGGCAAAAAACTTGGTGCATTATCGCCACCTACTGGTGTGGAGTGTGGATCGGGTACCAATAACCATCTTCTCTAATAAATAATAATAATAATAATAATAATAATAATAATAATAATAATAATAATAATAATAATAATAATAATAATAAATACACAAATAAATACAAATAATTCATACTAATAATATTTCTAAATTAAAAATTAAAGTAATATCAAAACTAAATCCTCTATCAACTTAGTTCTATTCCATAGTCCTCCATGCATCTATTTTTTCTCATCCTGATTATTGTAATGCACCTTTAACAGGTATCAGTCAGAGCTCCCTCCACAAACTCCAACTAGTCCAAAATGCAGCCGCTCAGATTTTAACAGGCACATCAAAATATCAACACATCACTCCTGTCCTTGCCAGCCTACATTGGCTGGCCGTTTTAAGATTTTATTGATTACTTTTAAATTTTTAAATGGACAGGCCCCAAACAATTTAAGCGACCTTTTTAACCCCCTATGTGCCTGGGCGGCCCCTCAGGTCTGTGGATGCAATAGTTGTGCCAAGATCCTGCCTTAGAACAAAAGGTGACTGGGCCTTTTCAAATCAGAGCTCTTGTGGAACTCCCTGCCACTGACGATTGGATAGTCCACAACCTGAACTGCTTTTAAATCCTCACTAACATTTTTATATAAGATGGCATTTCTACACCTCTAATTCTTGAATTTGCTCTGCATTCAGATGTCTTGTTTTGTCTTTTTTCTTCCCCCTGTTTGCACCGTTTGTTATGTTTTGTAATTCTCTGCTTTTTTGTTGTGAAGCACTTTGTAACCTTGTTAAGAAAAGTACTATATAAATAAAGTTTATTATATTATATATTATTCAGAAACAAAAATCTCTAGCAGCCATCCTTTGAATTTCTTTATAATATCAAATATGTTCAGCATCATCTTGTTCTCTCTGTCTCCTTACCTTTGACAGTTCATGACTACATGTTCCTTCTTCTGTACAAAAGTCACATATTCCTGTTATTCTGACTGCACTACTATTCAATCTCGAGTCACCAAAACGTAGTCTAGATATTATTATTTCCTCTCTACGCAAACTGAAGGTACTCCTCATTTTGCCAGTTTTCCTTTGGATTCTGTACAACCACCTTCCTGTTCTCTCCTCTTCCCACATCCTATTTCTCCCTTATCTTATGTTCAATAATGGTCATAAGTTCAGCTTTACTGTATGGCACACTTATTTCTTTTTGTAGCACCCTTGTCTGCAACTCCATGTCCTTTAATTCCTATATGAGCAGGCACCCTCAGAAATATTACTGGCAGTCCCAGCATTTGAAATCTGTAAATTCAATGTTGGATGTCTACTAAAATATCTTTGAGATGTTTTGTTTAATGCTCATCAGTGATTCAGAAGTCAGACTTTTTTTTCTTATAATAATAATAATGATCAAATAAATTGGACCTTGGAATTTTTTTTCAGCTGCCCTAATCCTCTTCCATAGATTTGAACTCTTTGAAACACAATTTAAACATTACATAAACTGCTGCTTGTTTTAACATTGATTAGATTTGAATTGCTCCAATCAATATCAAGCAGTATTAATGTCAAGGTAAGTCACATTAGGATCTTATCCATCAAGCCCTGTTTGAGCACATGCTCCTTCATGTTTTCATCTAAGCATCCTGTTAATTCACATAGGCCTACTTGTGAATGAATAAGCATCATAATGGGATTCTTTTGGAGACACAGCAGTAATGATTGATCTAAAAGAGGAGCCAGTGAGAGTTATCAAGCTTAGTGGTTACAAGTGTATGTGTTTAAAGACAACTTTTCCACTTTGCGAAATGTCTGCTGAATATTTAGATATATATGTGATATTGAAGATGTGGAAATGGTCTCTGTAGTTGTAGTGAGGTGGCTCTTAAAAGAGCCTTTGTGGTGGTTGGAGTAGCTGAAGACAATTTATGCTCTCTCTCCACGGATGCGTCTGGCCAGCTGGATGTCTTTGGGCATGATGGTGACCCTCTTGGCGTGGATGGCGCACAGGTTGGTGTCCTCGAACAGACCCACCAGATAAGCCTCGCTGGCCTCCTGCAGAGCCATGACGGCGGAGCTCTGGAAGCGCAGGTCGGTCTTGAAGTCCTGAGCGATCTCACGGACCAGACGCTGGAAAGGCAGCTTGCGGATGAGCAGCTCGGTGGACTTCTGGTACCGACGGATCTCTCTCAGAGCCACGGTCCCGGGCCTGTAACGATGGGGCTTCTTCACGCCACCGGTAGCCGGTGCGCTCTTACGCGCTGCCTTGGTGGCCAGTTGCTTCCTGGGGGCTTTGCCTCCGGTGGACTTACGAGCGGTCTGCTTGGTTCTTGCCATGTTCTCTGCTGACTGTGAGCGGGAGAGTAATGTTTAAACGCAGGAGGCGCGCTGTTCTTAAGGCGGAGGAGCGGATGTGACAAACTGACGCTGCTTCAGACCTCCGGCTCCTGATTGGTGAGAGGGAGGCCGCTCCTGGAGCCCTGCCCCGCCGCAGAGGAGAGGTTGCGAGCCCCCGCCTCCAGCTCCGCTGCTCATTGGAGAGGAAAGCCTCCAGAGAGTGAAGCGGGGCTGAGCGCGGGGCTGAGCTCGGGCCGCCCTCTGCTGCTCAGATGGAAGTCTCTTCTCTGGTTGGTGCGCCAGGAAAACGCGCGCACAACGCGTGAATATAAGCAGGGCTGAGTTTGTGCATGACATTACTTCTCTGAGTCCAGACTCTAGAAATAACTTAATCATGAGTGGAAGAGGCAAAACCGGCGGAAAGAGCAGAGCAAAGGCAAAGTCCCGCTCTTCCCGTGCCGGACTCCAGTTCCCAGTCGGTCGTGTCCACAGACTGCTGCGTAAAGGAAACTATGCCCAGCGTGTCGGTGCTGGCGCACCCGTATACCTGGCCGCCGTGCTGGAGTACCTGACCGCTGAGATCCTGGAGTTGGCTGGAAACGCTGCCCGTGACAACAAGAAGACTCGTATCATCCCCCGTCATCTGCAGCTGGCTGTCCGCAACGACGAGGAGCTCAACAAGCTGCTGGGAGGAGTGACCATCGCTCAGGGAGGAGTGCTGCCCAACATCCAGGCTGTCCTGCTGCCCAAGAAGACCGAGAAGGCTGCCAAGAAGTAAACACGCATCAAGGACTTCTGACAAACACAAAGGCTCTTTTAAGAGCCACCACACTCCAACAAAAGAGATCTATTCCTGTTTAATGATTACACAAGTGTTACTAAACTTATATTTTAGTAGCACAACAATTGTCTTTTGAGTGTAGTGGAGTAAAAGTAGAAAGTATCCCCCAAAATAATTCTTGAAGTACAGAGATGATGGACATCTTGCTTCAGAAACAGCCTTTATTTGTCTTGTGGAAAATAATCACATTGCCTGATAAAGTTGACTGTCAAAAGACAACAGGATGAGGTTTTTGTTGAAAACCTCTGCCACTCACCACTGCACTTTATCATATTATTTTAGCCTGTACATATTAGTCAAGCTATTTGTTGTTTCTTTGTATTTATAGCTAAGGTTATTGTTATTATATTTTCATTTTATTTTTTATTGTAGTTCTTATTCTTATTCCTATTCTTATGCCTTGTACAAAGAGAGCACAGTTTACCAAAGTCAAATTCCTTGTGTGTTCAAGCATACTTGGCGAATAAAGCTGATTCTGATTCTGATTCTGAAACACTACTTTTGCATGTATAGGACAAGAGATAAGAAGTAACACTTTGACCACAAGGGGGCGCCAGAATCCACACAAAACAGAAGTTCCTCACAGCACCTTTTTAAGTACAGTACTCAAGTAAATTTACTAGGTACAGACACATGAGGAGATCAGTGCAGTATATTATCATTCATTTAAACAACATTCACATGCTAACAATTCAATTTTATATCTAAACATGTTCTACAAATGACTGAAGAGATATCCTCCAATATGAAGAAAAAGATGTTCACTGAAATGAAGACAGGGCCCACAGGATGAGTCCTCCATGCAGTCAGTCAGTGCTGATGAGGTCTGAGTCTGAGAGGAGCTTCTGTAAAAACACAAAGAAATATAATAATCATTCAATTCTTTGTGATTCATTGTTCATCTAGCTTGTTGAATGGCCTGTGACCTTTGTCTATATCAGGGGTCAGCAACCTTTAACACTCAAAGAGCCATTTGGATCTGGTTTCCACAAAAAAGAAAACACATAGGAGCTGCAAATCCTTTTTGACATCTAAAATGAAGATAACAGTGCATTGTTTTTCCACCTTTATGCTATGTTAAAAAAAACTATAGTGTGTTGCTTGTGAAATCGGTGAAGTGCTACAGAGAAAATTACAGTTTATTTCTGTATGCAAAGAAAAACATTTGAACATTTTAAACTCTGGGGTAGAAAAAAACACACTTGGAAGGTTTATGTCATAAAAAGCTGAACTTAAAGCTGCTGTGAGGAACTTTTGATTTATATCAATTTTGGCACCTCTTTGTGGACAAAGTGACACCTCTTATCTCTTTTTCTTTACATGCAAAAGGGGTGTTTTCAACAGAAACTCCACCCTTCTGTCTTTTAACAGACAGATGTATCACTTAATGTGATCATTTGCCATGAAAACAGGCGAAAAGGGTGTTTTTAAAGCCAAATGTCAATTATGTAGTCTGACACCTACCCCCTCTGAGTGGTTGAAGGCATTAAAAGTGACAGAAAAGGTGTCAGTGTTGTTTATGGTTTTGTTTGCTTTTGAAGGTCATGAAGAGGCATCAGTGTTGGTTTCAGTCTGAAACTCCTCATAGTGCCTTTAAATTATCCATCTGGTTAACAAATATCCTGTGTAATGACATCCTTTGTGTACCAGAGCGTGGAGTGGAGCGTCAACCTACATTTTAAAGGTGACATATCACGCTTTTTTCATCAATATATATTGGCCTAAGAGGTCCCCAAAACATGTCTTTAAAGTTTATGCTCAAAAAAACACTTTGAGATCAGATTTTGGTCTGCCTGAAAAACCCTCTTCTTCAGTCCTCCTCAGAACAGTCTGTTTTCTCTCTGACCACGCCCCCTCAGGAAGTGGATGTGCCCTCGGCTGTCCAGCACGTTGATCTAATGTTTACATGTTGGCTGAATATACACGGCTGCTCAGAGATCACGTTACTTCAACCCTCTGAATCTGATCCAGAATCTGATCCTGACGGAGAGGCGCCTGCAGCAGGACCTTTCTGAAGGATTGGTCACAGATTTAGTGTTTCTTGTTGTTTTATTTATCAGTATGTCGACGTGTGTCTTGGTACACAGCTACAGCTATGAACAGGTAGCTATGTGGCTATGCTATTTAGCGCTAGCACTTATCCATGACAAATAAAAATCATCCACTAGATCTTCAAATCTGCAGACGTGGGGAGTAAAACCGACCTTTGTGTTTATTGAGACAGCCTACAACTAGCATGCCTCCCTCCTAAGCTCCTTGTTAGCACACATGTGTGCAGGGAATGAAAAACGGAGGAGGGATTCAGTATTATTTTATACAGTCTATGGGCTGAACAAGCTCCGAGCTCTGACTCCGTGACAGACCGGATATTGTTGTTAAGTAACAAAAACACTGAAGTCTGAAACGGCTCGTTTCAGCACACATTTACAGAAAGGTGGAGAAATCAGAACAGGGGCAGAATGGATTTTTTTCATTCTCGGGGGGTTTGTAGACATGCCAGGGACACATATTTCAGGTAGAGAACCATTAAAAAGTCAATTTTGCATGATATGTCACCTTTAATATATATATATATATATATATTTTAAGTGCACTGAACAATGGAAAATACATATTTGCAAAATATGTGTGAGACCCGCCAGTGAGAAGCAAACGGAGGACAACATTTTTAGATTTTTGACAACTACAGAAAAAAGAAAATGTCTCCATGATAATTCAAATAAAATGTTCCTTACAGTATTTCAATTTCATTTAGCAGATGCTTTTGTCCAAAGAATCAGAATCAGCTTTATGGGCCACATACAGTGGATAGCAGAACTCTACACACCCCTGTTAAATTGTCAGCTTTTGTGATGTTAAAAAAATGAGACCAAGATAAATCATGTCAGAACTTTTTCCACCTGTAATGTGACTTATAATGTGGACAAATCCATCATATAGTGAGGGCATCTCCTGTGCACAGCCCTCTTCAGACCAACCCACAGATATTGAACTGGATTCAGGTCTGGACTCATGGGCCATTCCAAAACTTGAATCTTCTTCTGGTTAGAAGATTATTATTATTATTATTATTATTATTATTAGTAGTAGTAGTAGTAGTAGTAGTAGTAGTAGTAGTAGTAGTAGTAGTAGTAGTAGTAGTAGTAGTAGTAGTAATAATAATAGTAGTAGTAGTAGTAGTAGTAGTAATAGTAGTGCAGGTGCAGCTCAAAAAATTAGAATATTGTGAAAAAGTTTTTTAAAGTATTTTTTGTCACTCAAGTCAGAAAGTGAAACTCATATATTATATTGATTCATTATAAATAGAGTGACATATTTCAAGCCTTATTTCCTTGTTATTTTGAAGATTATGGCTTACAGATAATGAAAACCAAAATTCAGTGTCTCAGAAAATTAGAATATTACATAAGATCAATAAAAAAAGGACATTTTAAACAGAAATGTCCGGCTTCTGAAAAGTGTTTTCATTTCTATGCACTCAATACTTGGTTGGTCTTCCTTTTGCATGAATTACTGCATCCATGTGGCGTGGCATGGAGGCGATCAGCCTGTGGCACTGATGAGGTGTAATGGAAGCCCAGGTTGCTTTGATAACGGCCTTCAGGTCATCTGCATTGTTGGGTCTGGTGTCTCTCATCTTCCTCTTGACAATACCCCGTAGATTCTCTATGGGGTTCATGTCAGGCGAGTGTGCTGGCCAATCAAGCACAATAATACCATGGTCACTGAACCAGCTTTTGGTACTTTTGGCAGTGTGTGCAGGTGCCAAGTCCTGCTGGAAAATGAAATCAGCATCTCCATAAAGCTTGTCAGCAGAAGAAAGCATGAAGTGCTCTAAACTGTCCTGATAGATGGCTGCCTAGACCGTGGACCAACACCAGCAGATCACATGGCACCCCCAAACCATCACTGACTGTGGACTTCAAGCAATGTGGATTCTGAGCCTCTCCCTTCTTCCTCCAGACTCTGGGACTTTGATTTCCAAATGAAATGCTATTTTCTTTATGCTCAAATACAGCACTCTGTGAACAACCAGCTTCTTTAGCAATGACCTTTTGTGACTTACCCTCCTTGTGGAGAGTGTCAGTGACTGTCTTCTGCACATCTGTCAAGTCAGCAGTCTTCTCCATGATAGTGTCCCTACTGAACAAGACTGAGAGACCATTTAAAGTCTCAGGAAACCTTTGCAGGTGTTTTGAGTTCATTAGCTGATTCGTGTGTGACACCATGAGTTTCCAATATTGAACTTTGTCACAATATTCTAATTTTCTGAGACACTGAATTTTGCGTTTTCATTATCTGTAAGCCATAATCATCAAAATCACAAGAATTAAGGCTTGAAATATGTCACTCCGTGTGTCATGAATCAATATAATATATGAGTTTCACTTTCTGACTTCAGTGACCAAAAATATTGAATTTTTTCAAGATATTCTAATTCTTTGAGCTGCACCTGTATGTCACTGTAGTCAGTGTTTCAGACTTTTCTCAGCACTGACTTGGAGGGAAAATAGCTCCACATTAGGTTGTGTGCATCTAATTGGTCAGTGTGTTTATGAATGAATACTGCAGCAAAACCCATGAAGTGCAAAAAAGATCTTTGTTTGTGTTAATACACAGCAGAGGAACAGTTTGTGTCAATGATTGAAGGCAGAGGACATGTCCACAGAGACAGAGAGCAGCTCAGAGAGGAAGCCAGGACAAACTGCAGCACAGGCCTCAGTCCTCCTCCTCTGTGTGTTTGCTGCGACCACAATAACCTGATCTGATGACAAACTCTTCATCAACACATGGATGTTTGTACTCTGAGGCTCTGAACATACACGTGGAGCAGCAGGAGAAGCACTTTTCACCGAGCTCTGGAGCTTTTAAAATCATTTTAGGGGAGAAATGAGAGAGAAAAGCCGCTGCGCAGTGCTGCTCACGGCGGTGAATCTGTGCGCTCCGGAGGCTCCACGGAGAAGGCGCAGCGCGGAGCAGAGCTCAACATGACTCCAGTCTGAGGAGACACAAGTCCACTATCTGCTCCTTCACTCTCAGCCCCCAGCACGGCTCTGTCTTTTAGTTTGGACTCTTTTATCAGGGGGAGAAAACACAAGAGGCTCGGCTTTCAGACGCACCCAGAGGAGACACAGCCCGGGTTGAGTCTCTACGGTTCTCATGGTGCGTTTAAGAGCAGCGTATTGCTCAGTGCGCTTTTACACGTCAGTCACTCTGTTGTGAAAGACTCTAAACGACTAAACTATGGCAGAAAAAGAAGAAGCTCCAGCTCCAGCCCCAGCCCCAGCCCCGGCCAAGGCGGCCAAGAAGAAGGCTTCCAAGCCAAAGAAGTCCGGATCCACTCTCAGCGAGCTCATCGTCGCAGCTGTGGCCACGTCCAAGGAGAGGAACGGCATGTCCGCAGCCGCCCTCAAGAAGATCCTGGCTGCAGGAGGATACGATGTGTTGAAGAACAAGTCCCGCGTCAGGATTGCCCTTAAGAGTCTGGTGACTAATGGCACCCTAGTCCAAACCACGGGAACCGGGGCCTCCGGATCCTTCAAGATAAGTAAGAAGGTCGCAGAGAAGAAGCCGGCGAAGAAAGCTGCTCCTAAAGCCAAGAAACCAGCAGCGACCAAGAAGTCCAAGGCAGCGGCAGCAAAGAAGCCAGCAGTCGCGAAGAAGTCCCCGAAGAAGGCCAAGAAGCCCGCGGTGGCCAAGAAAGCAGCCAAGAAGCCCACAAAGAGCCCTAAGAAGATTGCAAAGAGCCCTAAGAAGATTGCAAAGAGCCCTAAGAAGCCAACCAAGAGCCCCAAGAAGGTGGCCAAGAAGGCTCCCGCAGTCAAGAAAGCCCCCGCAAAGAAGGTGGCCAAGCCCAAAACCAAGAGGGCAGCAGCCAAGAAGTGAGCTGAAACCACTGAAGATAAACCTCAAAACTAAAGGCTCTTTTAAGAGCCACCCACATCTCACACTGAAGAGAGGAGTCCAGTTCATTCATGCTCACATTTAACACATTTACTCCATAAGACAGACACTGATTCTTATTAACTTAGCTCTATGGCAGGGGTTCCAAAAGAGTGGGTCACGTCCCCCTGGGGGGTCGTGAGACACAAATTTGGGGTCGTGAGATGTTCTCCAGAATGTTTTTTTTTAAAGTTATCTAAAAATAGTACTTTTTACCTATTATAGTAAAAAAAATAAACAAAAATAGTAGCTAAACTTGAAATAAAACATTGAAGTTAGAAATTTTTTTTTTTTTTTATAGTTTTCTGCCTCTTTTGTTGCCAGATGACTCCTTAAGTTTAGGGTTAGTGAACAGTTAATTATCAAAAGCATCAGTAGCAGCAGGTTATTATGAGAAATGAAGCCACATTAGATCACTTTGAGGAACAGTGGGGGTCACGAGTCTTTGGCACCTATATTTAGGGGGTCTGGGGCTGAAAAGTCTGGGAACCCCTGCTCTATGTCAGGCAATTAAACTTCTTACAATAACATCAGACAGATAACAGATGTTTTAGGTGATGAGAAAAGGACCCAGATAATTTACACATGAAAAAGTCTGAATGAGCTTTAAAACCAGCTGTCACTTAAAAGTTTTCAAGTTCACCAATATATACAAATATATCAGTTTATTTCAGGGTTTTTTTTTTTCAAACATAAAAAAAATACAAATATTCATTCTCTTCTCTTTAGGGTCAGCTCAGGAACTGACCGCAGTAGGATGAAGCTACAGGGGGTCAGCGAGGCCACGTGAAGACCTAAGTCTTAAAGCTGCTCATGAATGGAGCGGTTTCTCTCACTGTCTTCACAAATGTTCTCTAACGAGTGCTGGGAAATGAACTTCTCAGGTGGTGCTAACAGTGATCTCAAGGTGGATGAAAAACTACTTCCTGTTACTTCAGTACTAATAATCATAAGCAAAAGTACTTCTATGCATTCATGACTGCATTTATGCTTAATTTTAGATTTTTTAAGAAGTACTTTGAATGCTTAAGTATTTTTTAAAAGAAAATACTCCATGACTCAATAGTTTGAATGAGCAACTTTCACATGTATTGAGGTAATATTTGACCTGTGGGATATTTTAATTTAAGTAATGCAACTGTATACTTTTGTCCACTACTGCCTGTCACACTACTTGTATTTATAAGCTGTTTGTGATATTGTAACCTTCTCCAACGCTTACATTATAAACAGGTTCATTAAGAGCATTTAATGAACAGGTGGTGTGGAAATGGTCTCTGTAGTTGTAGTGAGGTGGCTCTTAAAAGAGCCTTTGTGGTGGCTAGAGTAGCTGAAGACAGTTTAAGCTCTCTCTCCACGGATGCGTCGGGCCAGCTGGATGTCTTTGGGCATGATGGTGACCCTCTTGGCGTGGATGGCGCAGAGGTTGGTGTCCTCGAACAGACCCACCAGGTAAGCCTCGCTGGCCTCCTGCAGAGCCATGACTGCGGAGCTCTGGAAGCGCAGGTCAGTCTTGAAGTCCTGAGCGATCTCACGGACCAGACGCTGGAAGGGCAGCTTGCGGATGAGCAGCTCGGTGGACTTCTGGTACCGACGGATCTCTCTCAGAGCCACGGTCCCGGGCCTGTAACGATGGGGCTTCTTCACGCCTCCGGTAGCCGGTGCGCTTTTACGTGCTGCCTTGGTGGCCAGCTGCTTCCTGGGGGCTTTGCCTCCGGTGGACTTACGAGCGGTCTGCTTGGTTCTTGCCATGTTCTCTGCTGACTGTGAGCGGGAGAGGAATGTTTAAACGCAGGAGGCGCGCTGTTCTTAAGGCGGAGGAGCGGATGTGACACACTGACGCTGCTTCAGACCTCCGGCTCCTGATTGGTGAGAGGGAGGCCGCTCCTGGAGCCCTGCCCCGCCGCAGAGGAGGGGGAGCGAGCCCCCGCCTCCAGCTCCGCTGCTTATTGGAGAGGAAAGCCTCCAGACAGTGAAGCGGGGCTGAGCGCGGGGCTGAGCTCGGGCCGCCCTCTGCTGCTCCAATGGAAGACTCTTCTCTGGTTGGTGCGCCAGGAAAACGCGCGCACAACGCGTGCATATAAGCAGGGCTGAGTCTGTGCATGACATTACTTCTCTGAGTCCAGACTCTAGAAACAACTTAATCATGAGTGGAAGAGGCAAAACCGGCGGAAAGAGCAGAGCAAAGGCAAAGTCCCGCTCCTCCCGTGCCGGACTCCAGTTCCCAGTCGGTCGTGTCCACAGACTGCTGCGTAAAGGAAACTATGCCCAGCGTGTCGGTGCTGGTGCACCCGTCTACCTGGCCGCCGTGCTGGAGTACCTGACCGCTGAGATCCTGGAGTTGGCTGGAAACGCTGCCCGTGACAACAAGAAGACTCGTATCATCCCCCGTCACCTGCAGCTGGCTGTCCGCAACGACGAGGAGCTCAACAAGCTGCTGGGAGGAGTGACCATCGCTCAGGGAGGAGTGCTGCCCAACATCCAGGCTGTCCTGCTGCCCAAGAAGACCGAGAAGGCTGCCAAGAAGTAAACACGCACCAAGGACTTCTAACAAACACAAAGGCTCTTTTAAGAGCCACCACACTCCAACAAAAGAGATCTATTCCTGTTTCATGATTACACAAGTGTTACTAAACTTTACCTCTCTTTTGAGGGAGCTCTTAAACACTGAAGGTTCAGTAAATTGAATTATTGCTATTATTTGTCAGTATTAATTCTTAAAACCACAACTCTATTTCCTTACCACTTCATACAGCCACTCACTAAATACAGATACAACAATGCTCTGTAATGTGGAAGCATGATGGTGCAAGATTGCTGCCAGTAAGGGAAACTGCTCATATGTAGACTTAAAAAAAAAAAGGTTAATTCTTGACAAAAACTAACCCTATTTGTATATTCATGTGATTACACTTAATACACTATTCTATCTCTATCTTTATTTATTCTATATACTAATGCATATTATATTACATTTCTACCTAGAGTACTACACACTGAACTTTTAAAGCTGACAATCTCACTTGTCTTTTTAATTTGTCTTTTTCACGAGTAGCTAAGAAGTCCTCACAGAAGCTTCTTTATCCATTCAAACATTAAAAATAACGTAATATGACTTAATATTAATTTTTAGCTCAAAAGGAACAGTTACCATTACTTCATTTATACAGATTGCCTTAAAGCTGGGGTTGGTGTTCAGATTTAGATCCACTTTTTGTTATACTGGTTAAAATGATCTGTATGTCCTGATGGCAATCAATACATAATGTGTTCTTAAAAAAGAGCTAAAAAAAGCTGCCGGAGTAAACCTGGGAAAACACCAACCAATCACCGTTTTTTGGGTGCCAAAATTTTAAACCATTCAAATCCCGTCCGGCTGTTCTGCCCGCCTCCTGCGCGTACATTCCCCCGGCGTGCACTCTGAGTCCCCGTCTCCTGCCTCTGCTGACTGCCCCTCTCGCTCCACCTCGGCGTCGTTTTGGAGGAGCTCTGAGGGAGGAGGGGAGGGGTTAGACGCAGTCCTGAGGAAATGCTTCATTCAAATTCATGCTAGTTTTCCGAGACTGCCAACCCCAGCTTTAACAGTTAGTACATGGGTTAGTTGAAGTGAGTACAAATAAATTCTCATGCTAAATTGATCGCAGTTATAAACCTTCAGTGGTTCAAGGCAAGTGGTTTCCTCAAGTGAGTTTGACATACTGTTAAAGGTGTAACAGCGCTGGTCTGAATTGAAACTAGAGCTTGAATTTATTTAACAAATGATGAAAACTAGCATGACAAAAGTTGAACCGAAACAGAGTAGTTCATTTGATACCTTTTATGTGTCATTCTATGTCAGTGAAAACATAAACCTTCTTAAAAGGCTGTTCTGCTCATCTGGTGTCAACACAGATAGATTTTGAAAACTTTCAAATTATTATGATTATTAAATAAATGGGCAATAAAGTACTACTAGGAAGTGTACTTCAAACACTGTTAATCCTTGATTTACAGTAAGCTTGACTACATCACACCAAAAACTACTGTGTAGGTGGACCAGTGACATGAAATCAAAGAAGGGGTTCAGTGATTGGTTGAGAGGAAAATAGTCATTTCCTTTGACCTGAGTAACAAAAGGATCAAATCATTTGACTTGGAAAGTGTTGAGGTAAGTGCACTTGGCTGTATGCGGTAAGTTGTAAAATAAACATCAGCAGTCCAAAATCTTGCCTTGGATATGTCAATCCCTTCATTTAATACCAAACAATAAAAGAAAACTAATACAATAAAGTACTACTTGGAAGTAGTAGTATATATGTATATATACAGTGTTACACATGTGTGTTTATATACTGTATATATATGTGTATATGTTAGGGGTGTAACGGATCAAAAAACTCACGGTTCAGATCGGATCATTTTTCAGATCAGCAAAAAAAATAAAAAGACAAATATAACTTTGTCCTCCATTTATTTTGTAAAACACTTTTAAACTTTTGCCCATTAAATAAAAACAACCATCAACTCAAAATTTACTCTGGGCCCAGTCCTGCCTCATTCACTGCATTTCATGGCATGGCAAGTGAAGGAGCAGAGGAACTTCAAAAGTTTCACTCCATTCTTCTTTCATTTGCTGATTTTCAGTCCACTTTTCTTTGAGATGCAAACTGAACACACCGTTTTCGTGCATTCTAGGGCCCTACAGCTGGCAAAGTGCAAATATGCGAACTGCTCCAGAAATGAAAGTGAAAGTTAAAAATTGCACTCGCAGCAGTGGACTCTAAGTGACCCAGTAACAGCCTGTCTGCATATCGTTGACATGGAGACAAGTCCCAGGAAACACGACCAGAACACAGAGTGAAGGAATAACAGTTCGGGGGCCATGAACAGGCGGCCGGATGCGGTCCGCGGGCCGCGTATTGACGGCCTCTGGTCTAGTGGGTGCGCGACGGAATTTCATAACGTGGCTCAATCACATTCAGCATTCCCTGTATTTCACAGGGAAACCCAAAATGCTCCCATACATGTGACTTAAAAGTTGCAGGAGGGTTTTCAAGTTCCTTTGCTCCTTCACTTGCCATGACTACTGCTGTGCTTGACGAGTGAGTGTGGATTGAACATGCGGTCATCACGTGAACACGCGCAACTTTTTTCATCAACCGATCCGCGGACCACGTCCGTGGAGAGGCATCACGGATCAACGATGATCCATTGCACCACTAGTATATGGATATATTCACACACCATTCAGTTTGTTCTCAGAAATATGAAGTTTAAAAATTCAGCCTGAGAGGTTGTTCATATGAAATTGTCCTAAAATGTGGTCATATATGAACTGATGTATGAAGTAACTGTTAATTACCATACCTTAACTAATGATGTATTAAACACCATGTCATTACATGAAGTCATAGTGACATGATCATTAATTCATACAGAAATTAATCATGAGTCATGCATTACTTCAACATGAATGAAGCATTATTTCACTTATAAAACTGTTCCATTATTGTAAGGTGTGTTTAATTATCAGAATCAGAATCATCACCCTTTATATAGAATAAACCACATCTTTCCAGCTTCTCTTCTTACTCATGAAGTCCATCCGGGCACACTCATCTTCATGACGTCACGGATGAGCAGAAAAAAACAGGAAAGCTACTATTGGTCGAGGACCGTCACATTTCTTAGAGACGTTTCCTGCTCTGAAGCTCAGCCAATCCTCTTCGAGGGACAGCGCAGTCTGATCTGCATTGAGTCAACATAAATAGAATCGTGTTACCCTCCCTCCATCATCCATCTGAAGAGAGTCTAACTAGAACAAGATGCCTGAGCCAGCGAAAGCACCCAAGAAGGGCGCTAAGAAAGCCGCCCCTAAGGCCAACAAGAGTGGCAAGAAGAGGAGGAGGACCAGGAAGGAGAGCTATGCCATCTACGTGTACAAGGTCATGAAGCAGGTCCATCCCGACACCGGGATCTCCTCCAAGGCCATGGGCATCATGAACTGCTTTGTGAGTGATATCTTTGAGCGCATCGCCGGTGAGGCCTCCCGTTTGGCTCACTACAACAAGCGTTCCACCATCACCTCCAGGGAGATCCAGACCGCCGTCCGCCTGCTGCTGCCCGGGGAGCTTGCCAAGCACGCCGTGTCTGAGGGCACCAAGGCTGTGACCAAGTACACCAGCTCCAAGTAACACTGCTGTGAACCAGCAACCCCCAAAAGGTCCTTTTCAGGACCACCCACATCACACTAACAGAGCTGAAGTCCCAGATATTACGCAACACTGAAACAAACCGGGATACTTCTGATGAAGAGATATTATTATATATTATTCTTCATCTTAAATCCTAGCTCCTTTTCAGTGTGAGGCCTGATTTCTTCAACGAGTTTATATGCTTGTGTATCAGGTCGAGAGGACTGTTTTTGGGTAAACAAACTATAAATATCTTAAATGTTTTGATGAGGAAATAGAAAAGAAGTTTCAATAAATATTATACACATTCTATTCTAGTGCAGTGATCTGCTGAATCATGCGATCACAATATCAGACTAAATCTAAAACTAGTGATGTGTTCTCCCGTCTCGAGGCTTCGAAGCGTGTGCCGGGTAATCCAGGAAGATTTCTGTGAAGCGCGTATCGAGGCTTGTGTTGATGACGTATGTGGTGTAGTGATGGGAATTCCAGCTCTTTTTAGAGAGTCGGTTCTTTTGTCTCGGCTCACTACAAAGAGCCGACTCTTTCGGCTCCTAAGTGGCTCCTCAGATTTTTTCTTGTTTAAATTAATGTATGGCCTAAAATAATGTAAAATTAGTAACTAATGTAGAAAACATACATTATATAAAATGTGTATTATTTATGAGGCTTTATTTATATACTCAACACGGAGCAGAGTGCTACAAAAATTAAATTATAAAGTACAAAAAACAAGACCCATCACAATTAGACAAAAAGGTCCAATCTCTAATTGCATGTATAATATTTATTAACTTTTAAAGCCCTTCATTAACAGCAGGTTCCCTTCACTGTCTTTATTCTTCACTTATTGCACTGATGGATAAACAGTTCTAATGTCCATGACCTGGATGACTGAGAACCTTCACAGACACTTCTAATGTGCAGGTTTTTTTGGGGCCCTGATAGATGACACTTTCATCTCACACAGTCAACACTCTGCCTTTGAACAGTCTATGCCATTGAAATGCGTCCACAGTTTACTGCGTTTCCTGCAGTCACTCGTTTTCTCACCTTTCCAGTGTGTTCTCTGTGTCGCACATGTTCTCCCTCTCATCTCCCTCCTGTTGCTGCTCACTGTGCTGTGTGTGTCTGTAACCCCTCCCCTCCCAGTTCTGCTCAATGTAGACACGTGATTGGTCAAGACGCCACCATGTCTCGACCAATCACGTGAGGCTTTAACTGAAAAAGACGAGAAAAATTAAAAAAAACGGCTCCCAGTCAGGAGGCGGCTCCTGTCGTTCACTTCAAAGAGCCGGCTCTTAGAGCCGAATCGTTCACGACCGACACATCACTATGAAATATAGTCACAACCTTTTGACTCGGCCATTGTATCAAACACAGACACCACATTAAGAAGGTCATTATTTATGTGTTGGCATCACAAACATAATTAACTTATTCAATTCAAAGATTCACACACCAAAGGGATGGTGTCATTATAATCACTGCGCTTATTTTACATTGATTGTCCACTTGATGGCGCAGTAGAGCAAATGGAGCACCATGAAGCTTCGGCCCATGAGTGAACCAATTGGATGGAATTTTCAATGCTTCAAAAAGCTTCATCTCGCCCTCTCTATCAAAAACACTTCTTTATTTAATTTTCCAACACCACTGACGTAAAGAGAACCTTAATAGCGCTGTGACTCAAAATCCACGTCGACAACAAGCGTGTCCGGATGTGTGCATCACTTTCAAGTGTCCTTGTCAAATTGATGAAGATGTTTTCTTACTTTGCTTGTGTTGTGAGCTCTCAGGGCCACCGTAATATCCTGTCTTGAGTTATGTTTCCTGACTCATCATGGAGTGTGTGCATGAAAAAAACAGAAAGAAAAATCTATATTTCTTTTTTCTTTTTGTGACGCAGCCACATTTCAGAACTTGGAAGGATTTTAAAACTCTTGTAGTCCCAGTTCAGTCTTTGCCGATATGACAGACTGTCGAGTGTAATGTTAAAGGTGACATATCACGCTTTTTTCATCAATATATATTGGTCTAAGAGGTCCCCAAAACATGTCTTTAAAGTTTATGCTCAAAAAAACACTTTGAAATCAGATTTTGGTCTGCCTGAAAAGCCCTCTTCTTCAGTCCTCCTCAGAACACTCTGTTTTCTCTCTGACCACGCCCCCTCAGGAAGTGGATGTGCCTCGGCTGTCCAGCACGGTGATCTAATGTTTACATGTTGGCTGAATATACACGGCTGCTCACAGACCCGCGTTACTTCAACCCTCTGAATCTGATCCTGACGGAGAGGCACCTGCAGCAGGACCTTTCTGAAGGATTGGTCACAGATTTAGTGTTTCTTGTTTTATTTGTCAATAATGTCGATGCGTGTCTTGGTACACAGCTACAGCTATGAACATGTGGCTATGCTAACTAGCGCTAGCACTTATCCATGATAAATAAAAATCATCCACTAGATCTTCAAATCTGCAGACGTGGGGAGTAAAACCGACCTTTGTGTTTATTAAGACAGCCTACAACTAGCATGCCTCCCTCCTAAGCTCCTTGTTAGCACACATGTGTGCAGGGAATGAAAAACGGATTAAAAAGTCCATTTTGCATGATATGTCACCTTTAAGATTATTTCAACAGTCAGAAAGGAAACCTGGTATAGACCAGATATTTGATCTGTAAAGCTTACCCTCAACTTTCTGTTTGGAACAAAACATTACACATTTTTAGAAGATGTAGAAAATATTTATTGAGCAGTATTATTAGATATTAATTTAATTTTCAACAATAATTAAAAACACGTGTTGTCTTGTAGAAGGTCGTCTGGGCTCAGTACCGGTGATTCCTTCCATTTCCACCTGAAGAAACAACAAAGTGTTCAGTACATATTCTCAATTAGACAAAACCTGCTTTATTTCATATTCACACTGTTCAGTTCTTTATTACTGTTATTTCTCAATATCAGACTGTTGCTATAGAGAACAGATTATTGCTAGGGATGCAGCTCTGATCATGAACCCTGGAGGACTGACTGATCTCATCACTGCACTGAAAATAATCTGCTTAGTTTTGTTTGCTGATGGTGGGAAATTAAAGGAGAGAGACTAAAATTGACAAAGCAAGTCAGACATTAATTTGATTGATCAATGATAATTCTGTTTTTGCAATTTCTAGTCTTCACTTTTGACATTGAAGCTTTCCCCGGACATGATCACACACACACACACACACACACGTGAGGATGAAGTTTTAAGTCTCACCTCTTGATCTTCCGGGTTTGCCGCAGTATCCGCTGTATCCGTCCGTCTGGTCGTTCTGCTTCTCTGTGAACAAACAGGGAGAAGGTTTTTTTCTCTGTCAGCTTGTGAGTTTTGAGTGTTTGGCTTCAAACATCTCTGAATTGTGTTTGTTGGCATGTTTCCTTACAGACTACAAACAGTGGAAGCAGTGTTGCCAGATAGAGCTGATGGTTTAAAGCCCAAAAGCTGTCCAAAAACCCAAATTCTCTGCACATCTCTTTTCCTTAACAAGTGGCAAGTCTGATAGAGATGAAGAATAAAATCAGTACCTTGACCTCTGTGCTTCCATGAACCGTTTCTCTTCTGGTTCTTTGGCATGTGTCTGTTCATACCGAATCCTTCAGTCCTGAAGTAGTTTGAATCTCTCACATCTATGAAGACAAAAAGTGATGTTCTTTCACTGGGTTTTGTCCCCTAAAAAAGGTAAATGCCCAGAGACATGTTGATTTAGAAAACAGACTACCTGAATGTTTGAAATGATGCATTTTGTTTGGTGCACAGCAGCTCTGTTCACATGTCCACATGTGACACTGGACTCCAGTGTCCACCAGATGTCCCCTCGATGGAGACACATCAGCCGTCGTCTGGTTAGCCGCTGGGACACTAAGCTGCCCGTTTTTCAGCCGACTGACTTCAGAGTCCTCCTCAGCTCCATCGTCTGACTTCCTGTCTGCTCCGTCTTTAAGAACCAGCTGACATGGAGGCGACATTTTCTCTTCTGCAGAGTTCAAGAGCAGAGTTTTCTCCTCCTGCTCAGAGGAGCTCTTCTCCTCCTGCTCAGAGGAGCTCTTCTCCTCCTGCTCAGGGGAGCTCTTCTCCTCCTGCTCAGAGGGGCTCTTCTCCTGCTCAAGAGAGCTCCTCTCCTCCTGCTCAGAGGAGCTCTTCTCCTCCTGCTCAGAGGAGCTTTTCTCCTTCTGCTCAGAGGAGCTTTTCTCCTCCTGCTCAGAGGAGCTTTTCTCCTCCTGCTCAGAGGAGCTTTTCTCCTTCTGCTCAGAGGAGCTTTTCTCCTCCTGCTCAGAGGAGCTTTTCCCCTTTTCTTTGGGTACAGTAAAAGATTCCTGGTTCGGGCTTTGATTAGCCTCTGGTTCAGAAGACCTTCTTTCATCTGGCTCCTCTCTAGTAGGGGGAGATAAAATGATTCTACCCTGCAGTCGAGGCGGGGAAGTTAAGGGGACGTGTTCTGTGAGAGTCATGCTCTGGTGTCGCTGCGATTCTCCCATTTCAGAGGCATCACTCTCACTCTCCATTTCTGGCCTCTGTGACCGACTTTGCTGCACAGCCGGCGTGCTGAACACAAGGAAGTTGTCTGACATCAGGACCGAGTCAGAAGAGGAAAACCTGAGGCTGCGCCTCCTCTCTTTACAAGTTTTGACAACAGAGTTGTCATTAAGGATTAAAAGTCCGTCGTTCTCATCTTGCTCTGCCGTCTCAAAGATGACTTTAGGCTCCAGGACGCTGCTCTGCTGCCACCAGTCCTTATGGGGGATGAAGGGGGCTAAAGACTCCACAGACCAAACAGACTCATTCATTTTTCTCTTCATGTGAAAACTATCTACCAACATCTGATAGGCCGTGATATCTGAAGTGTCCGCCTGTGGATTTGACTCGTTGTCAGGGAGCCTCTGGGGTCGGTCAAAGGACTGCAGCAGATCATCTCTGGAGGTTTGGCTCACTAACACTGAAGGTTCACTTTCTCTGTTAGACTCTGAGAGGAGCTCCTGAAGACTTACAGGCCGTCTGAGGATTTTAATGAGGGCTTCAGTGTCCTTAGGACTTAGAGCACCCTTAGCACCACCATCACCATCCTCATCATCATCATCATCATCATCAGCTCTGTCGGCCACCACAGGACTGTTCCCAGCTGGACTCTGGTGCGCTGACTTGTCCCTCTGTACTTCAGCTTCATGAGAGTGCAGCTGCTGATCCTTCTGGGGAAGAACTTTTTCAGACTTTCTCCGCATCACCTCCTGCGTCGATCCATCCATCCAACTCATGAGGATATCAGGCACTGAGACACGTCTGTCTTTAGTGACTTCATCCTCTTGTTGAGAGGAGCTGCACACTGGAACCATGCCATCAGGAGAGTCCACTGACCACATGCTGCGGTGAACATTTCTGCAGAGAGGAGCGTTCTCTTGGAGTCCTGGTCTCTGTGTTTCTGGAGGTTTTCTGGTGCATGACTGGACCGTCTTTGATCCTGCAGGATGAGGAACGTTAAAACCCCGAGTGACTGTGGTACCTGAACAGCTCTTGTTAACCTGGAAACCCCTGGGGAAGGTTTCAGCCTCTGCCTGTCCTGGTCTGTGGGAGCTGGAGCTGGAGGAGGACGGGGAGTTTGAGGTGGTCCCATGCCCAGAATCTGAGCTGAGGAGCGGGCTTACCTCACCATGAGCAGCTGCGCCTCTCTGTATGGGTTCAGTTTGGACCTCTGAGTTCATAGTTTCTCTGACGGGTACAGCATGAGGAGGGCGGACTCTGCGGGGTTGGCTCTGGTGCTGGTAGGGTGCACTTGGAACAGGGACTGAAGGGTGGACCAGGCGTCTGTAGTCCACTGGCTGGATGTGAGGCTGGGGCAGAACGTAGGCTGGAGCCTCCATGTAGGGGTACGGAGGGGGGAATGGGGGCATGACCATACCGTAGCCTGAGGGGTAAAAACATGATCCAGATGAACAGACATGATGAGAGCACACAGTTACCCAGAGTTCACCTTGGATACAGAATTCTCATGTCTTCATCTTTAATGTGGACTGAAGTTTTTGGATCAAACTTAAATAAATCCACAGCACATCAACATTCATGATTCTGTGTCCTGACCGCAGTTCAAAACACTAAATTAATGAATGTTTCTGTTCACCATCTTCACTGTGACATTTCCACTGACCTCAAACACTGATAGTGAGAAATAGGAAACTAGACTAATTATTGTCCCTTCACAATTCTCTGTTGATCAGCAAATAAAAACAAAGTAATCAGAAAATCCAGAGATACTTCAGTTAACATAACTGATGTCTCAGGTGCTGACTTCTGGGTCACCCCAGCTAAGGCTAGTTTACTTTATTACCAGACCTGGTTAAATACTTGATTCTGATTGGTCAAAACTCATGAGCAACAGTAATTAATTAACAGCAAAAGTGATACCAGGATTAATCTCAAAATCATGCATCAATCCACAGAAAGGTGTCCAACTATTTACCCCTCTGCCTATCGACACGGTGGTAAAAACGTTAGAATGGAATGGAACGGATCAGATCAAAGCAGAATAGAATGGAATTAAACAGAACAAAGCAGAATAGAAGAGATCAGATCAAAGCATATTAGAACGAGTGGAACAGAATAAAGCAGAATGGAATGGAACAGATCAGATCAAAGCAGATTAGAACGGATCAGAGCAAAACAGATCAGATCAAAGCAGAATAGAAGGGACTGGAACAGGACACATCAAAGCAGAATAGAACAGAAGGGAGAGGAACAGATCAAAACATAGCTGAATAGAATGGAACAGAACAGATCAAAGAATAGAACAGATCAAAACAGATTAGAATTGAAAGGAACAGGACAGATCAAAGCAGAATAGAAGGGAGTGGAGCAGATCAAATCAAAGCAGATTAGAATGGATCAGAGCAAAACAGATCAGATCAAAGCAGAATAGAAGGGAGTGGAACAGATAAAAACAAAGCTGAATAGAATGGAACAGAAAAAAACAGAATAGAATTGAAAGGAACAGGACAGATCAAAGCAGAATAGAAGGGAGAGGAGTAGATCAGATCAGAACAAAACAATAGAATGCTAGAGATGACCCGATCACACACGTCATATCAAATCAATCCACAGAAAGTAGTCCATTTCATTCCCCCTCTGCCTGTTGATACTGTGGTAAAAATATTAGTGTGGTCTCAGGCTGGTCTTGAGATTGGGGGAATAATGACAGTTAGGGGGCACAGATGTGAGAGCAGTCTGAGAAGCTACTGGACCCAAACTATCTCTGAGTGGGAAAATTGAGCAACTGATGCTGCTGAAGATGAGGCTTTGGGAGGTCTGACTGCCAGGTTTTAATTATCGCAGGTTTTGCTGATAAAAAGAGAACATTGTAAACTAAGAGCTTCAAATGTTTCATGTTTCAGGCCGGCTTCTTCTGGCCTCAGTATTTGATTATAGGTTTATAGGGAGTGCACACAGTATCCGTCATCATCGTTTTCTCTGGGTAGGAGTACAAAATGAGGATCACTGATGTTTCTACAACCTGAACCAAACTTTAACATGTCAAAAGGAAGAGACTCACCCATGCCTGGAAAACCAGTAAAGGGGTTATAGGGGAAGGGCATGGGCCACTGGTAGTGGAGGAAAGGGGGCGGAGGGGGGACAGGGACACACATGAAGGGCCGGGCAGGCACATGGGGTCCTAGATCCGGGCCGAGGCCCTGCAGTCCTGGATCCTGCATTCCAGGGTTTGGTACCCGGCTGTGGTTGTAGGAGGGGAGGCTCTCAGGGTTTGGTCCTGGATGAGCTGGAGGAGGTCTATTCACAGCTGCTGACGACGCCATATTCAATCTGCACAGAGAGGGAAGAAGAAGCAGGTCAGCATCCATACTGAGAGCCAAATGTTCACGTCAGTGCAGCAAAGACTGATGGACTGAAAGAGTTTAAACTCTCCTGACAAACAAGTCTGTTTGAAACAAAGCCACTAAAGGCTGAATGAGCAGACAACAATGACAGGATCAGATCCAGTCCCATCTTACAGACAGGACTCAGTCTGATCTCATCTTAATCCACCATGAGCAGAGCACTTTGCAGCATTTAGCAAGTTACAGTGGCAAGGACAAACTTCCTTTAACAGGCAGAAACCTCCAGCAGGACCAGACTCATGTTAGACACACATCTAATCTGTAATCCAATCTAACATCAGCATGTTCCAGTGGAGTGTGACCTACAGCTACATGCCTGAAAAAGACGGACTTAGATTACCCTCAGGGTTTAATGTTAAATCAACACTGCAGAAGTTTTCTTATCAGAAGTGAGATCTGTGTTTTCACAGTCTGTGAACTTTAAGAGTTGAGTCAGACTCCCACACTTACACAGTTTGAAGCTTTGATCTAATATTAGGAGCAATATCACTCAGACAAAGTCTAACCCAATGAGATCAAGAGAGATGCACAAACTCCAGTGAATCACTAAAGAGTTAAACCTCATTACCTTCTGCTACCTGCCAAAACTAAAGCATCAAAGGTTTCACATAAACCGGTCTGCTGAAACAAAAGTCACTTTACCTTGTAGAGACACAGAGCAACACACAAAGAGATTCAAAGACGGCAGCACACACACCTGGGTTTAAGTAGCTGCTGATCAGACAGGTGTGTGCTCCATCAGCTGATTCAGGAGCACTGAGGCCTCCTGCTGGATGTCACTGTGTCATCTCAACACTCAGCAGCAGAGGGAGCCAGAGTACAGTCAGACGATGAGGCTGCTCAGGAAGTCTGTCTTCACTCAGACATTATCTACATTATATCTGATCTGTCTCATTGATTACCATCAGCCTCTCCATCTGTTCTGTAAACCTGTTTTTAAAATACCCTCAGGTTTTAAAGCAAGTTTGGTGATAGACATTTAAAGGGTACAACCTGAAAGTTCAGTGGTCCAGCTCACAGAGCAACTCAAATTAAGACACACCAAGTAATATCAATTATAATGGAATTGGAATTCACAGTTTGAAAATAAATAAGTCAAAAATCTAATAGAGCTCATAGTGCCCTATTACCCCTCTAAAACACTACGCTCCCAACATGCAGGCCTGCTGGTTGCACCTAAAATCTTTAAAAGTAGTATGGGAGGTAGAGCCTTCAGTTATCAGGCCCCGCTCCGTTGGAATCATGTACCAGTCAGGGTCCGGGAGGCAGACACCCTCTCTACTTTTAAGAGTAGGCTTCAAACTTTCCTTTTTGATAAAGCTTATAGTTAGAGCTGGATCAGGCTTAGACCAGCTCTTAGTTATGCTGCTATAGGCCTAGACTGCCGGGGGAACTGGGGCACTGACACACTGGGATCCTAAAATAAAATAAAAGCATAATCAAGCATCAGTCCTCACATTTTAGTCGAGGTAGAGCATTCATAAATGCTCCCTAAATCAGCCTAAACATTAAAGGTCTTCTCCACAGAGCAGCTCTCTGACACCTGTGACGTGTGTGGATTCAGGTCTTAAAGGTGAAGGGTGTTAATGTGGGTCAGTGGGTTCTGGGCGGGGGTTGATGTCTCACTCCCAGATCCAAAACAAACTTTACCCTCTGCAATATTTTTAAAGATGGACATTTAGGGGATGATATTCAGGCTGACATGATATGTTCTTTATCACGTTGGCATTAATACATTATTTTTTACACAATGAAACTCAATCATTGCTCAACCCTCATTGCTAGCTTGTGCCACACGTATGAGTATTTCATTTTTGTCTTTCATTTCCAAACACTACGTTGAGACACCTTCACCTCGTCTGGCAGAACTTCCACATCTGAAGGACAAATCTTTGCCCAGTGCAGAGGTCGTATGATGTCTTGTTTGTCTGTATTAACTGTATTATCCAAGAGACAATGTTAGCACTGTCAACAGATTCATCAGGACAGAAGATCGTAGCTTTAGTGTGACCTTTGATAAAGCACTTGAACCCACACAGAAGCAAACCTCCTCCTCAGACCCCTCCATGCTCCTGAAGGTGGCGATGGAAGTGCAGCTTTTTGCTCTTCTGTGCTGACACATATAACACTTGATGTTTACACTCAGCAGAGCTAGCCTCTCCTCTTGGTGTTATTTTGGACACTCTCTTTTTTTAAAGTTTGATTTCAGTCTGAACCTGTCTCGACACTTTAGGACCAAAACTAAAATTGCATGGACGGAAAAGCATGCTGCACGGCTTGCAGAGGATTACTGTGTGATTATATGAGCGGCAACAGGAGAGGTCTGTTTGCATCAGGGTAAAGCTGTGAGAATATGTGGGGTGGATGTGGTGGAGTCGGTCGTCTCTCAATCAGAAGGTCTGGGGTTCGATCCCAGGTCCCACTGTCCACATGCCAAAGACACTTGACCCCGAGCTGCCCTGTTGACTGTGCTATAGATGTGAAATCATTTATGAATGTGAATTCACAAATCCACACATTCCCACCTCTGAAAAGGCAAATAGCCAATTCCCAAAAAATAGTATGGGAGGTAGAGCCTTCAGTTATCAGGCCCCTCTCCTTTCGAATCTTCTACCAGTCAGGGTCCGGGAGGCAGACACCCTCTCTACTTTTAAGAGTAGGCTTCCTTTTTGATAAAGCTTATAGTTAGAGCTGGATCAGGCTTGGACCAGCTCTTAGTTATGCTGCTATAGGCTTAGACTGACACACTGGGATCCTGTCTTTCCCTCTCTCTCCTCTCTCTGCCTGTCTCTTACTTTAACTCTTCCTGTCCCATTAAAGTTACTAACCATAGACCTTTCTGGAGTCCCTGAGCTCCCTTGTCTCGTAGGTTCCTCTGGATCTCTGCTGTAGATTCCTTTCATCCTTTCTTTTTCGTTCTTTCTCTCTTTCCTTTGTTTTTTTCATTCTTTCTTTTGCTCTTTCACTCTTTCCCTTTTCCTTTCATTCCATTCTTCTTTCTTTCTTTCTTTCTTTCTTTTGCTTTTTCATTCTTTCCCTCTTCATTTCATTCAATTCTTCTTTCTTTCTTGCTTTCTCTGTCTCCTTTTCTTATCTCGTCCTTTCCTTCTGTCATTCCTTCACCATTTATTCTCCTCTTTTTCTGTCTTCTGGTCTCCCTCTCTTTTCTCTTTTCTTAGACCTTTCTGGAGTCCCTGAGCTCCCTTGTCTCGTAGGTTCCTCTGGATCTCTGCTGCTGTGGACGTGCCAGACTCCAGCTGTTACAACTACTACTATCCGTCTCCCCACTATCATCTCTCTCTCTCTTCATCTCCCTCTATCCCTCTCTCCAACACGGTCTCAGCAGATGTGTGTCTAACATGAGTCTGGTCCTGCTGGAGGTTTCTGCCTGTTAAAGGAAGTTTGTCCTTGTCACTGTAACTTGCTAAATGCTGCAAAGTGCTCTGCTCATGGTGGATTAAGATGAGATCAGACTGAGTCCTGTCTGTAAGATGGGACTGGATCTTATCCGGTCTTGATGTTGGGTCTTTGTTAATAATAGAACATAGAGTACGGTCTAGACCTGCTCTGTTTGGAAAGAGTCTGAGGAGAACATTTGTTGTGATTTGGTGCTACATAAATAAAGACTGATGGATAGAATCATAGATGAGGATTTTGGAGGTCACACCAGAGATGGACAAGTAGATTTTAAGGGGGTCCAATACCACCCCTGATCACCTCACGCCCTTGAATTGAACCTTCATGTTCTGCAGCAGAGAGGAGATCTGTAACAGTCACATGCTCTGCAGAGAAACCCGGCCCTCCTGTAAGTTGGTGTGACGTCCCCCTTTCTTTGTTTTAAGGGTTTCTACACAACTACAACTTACCTGGTTGGTGGAGGCATACAGGGACAAAGCTGTAACTCTAGTTTGATGTATTATATTCGACACAATACTTCATAATGTATTCATGTGCTATCAAGACAAATCAAGTCTGCTTTGGTTTGTCAGTACACCTGCAGTCTATAAATATGTCCTGTGTTCAAACTCAGACTCTGTGTTGATGTTGTTCTCTATATCTAAGGGTACAAACCAACATGACTTTACAAGCTGATCGAACAGATGATAATGAGTTTGATGCAAAGAAATAGTTTCCTCTAACTCTGCAGGAAATTCTGTGACTGCCATGTGGTCGACTTTGAAACACGCATTTAAATGATATCTGATCAGTGAAGGTTTAGAGCAGGCATGTCCAAACTACGGCCCGGGGGCCAAACGCGGCCCAAAGTCCATTTATTTATGGCCCCAAGCTTCCATCTTAAAAAGTGTTATTTATAGCACAGAAATTAATCTCATTCTGAATGAAGTTTCTTTCAAGCACACAAACTAAACTAAAGTCAATCCAGAAACGTCTTAAAAAGCTTCACATGGACTACTTGAATAAAAGCCAAAGCTCTGGGAATTCTGCAAGATGGAAATAAAGAAGAAACACAAGAACTCTTAAAGCTGACAGGTTTTCAAATTCATGTTTTATCATGATGTGAAAATGTTCTTGATGAACACTGAAAGTTCAGAAGACACAAAAGAGGACACAAGACAAAATCCAAATTATGAAATTGTGCAGAAAAGGGAAAATTTGGTGCACAAAAAATGTTCAGAATGCAGGAAAATAATGATTTAGTTCTTAAAATGTTGTCTGCTGGTCAGAAAAATGTTAAAAACAACATGAAAAAGAAGTGTGATGAAATCCAGATCGTGATCCTACCATAGGAAAATAATGAGACAATATTTTTCCCACATTTCCAAACATTCTCCTCCAGAAGAAGATAAAGTCTGCTACTGTTTACATGGCTTGTGGAGAACTGAAGACTACCTAGTTACTGATTTATTGAGGAAAAGAAAAGTAAAATAATTGTCATTAAAGAGATTTCATATATAACTTTTATGATTCCTGAGTCTCAGTAGGAGCCACTGGCCTTGAGTTATTCTGACAACGTCAAATGTGGCCCTCTTTGAAAAAAGTTTGGACACCCCTGGTTTAGAGCCTCGGCTGAATCCTCCAGATGTGGTCCCATCAGGACGAGCAACCACTGTTCAGTTCACACATTCACCAACGTGTCTGGTCAGCCTGAAAACCTGAGTGAAAAGCTGAACACACACTACCTTTCCATATTTCATGATGTGAAGTGTAACCTTGGGATGGGGGGAAGGGCGATTGTAGCGCCACAGAGAGAAAGTCGGTGGGGGGGATCCCTTCGTTACGTAATATTTGGAGTTAACACAGGGGCTTAGTCACGCATCTCTCCATCCAGACTGAACGGCAGATTAACAAACACAGTGTTTATGACCACAACACAACCTTCACATTCACAGTGAGCGGCAGACCTCCATCTCTCTCTCTCTCTCTGTCTCTCTCTCTCTCTCTCTCTCTCTCTCTCTCTCTCTGAAACCATGACCTACTCTGGGAATCAGAGACAATCGAGTTCATCAATGCCTCTTTCATATCCTGACAGACCCACACACACACACACACACACACACATACACACATGCAGTAGCTCTGTGATGCTGCTTCCCATTCAGGTCGTCTGTCCTCTCATTAATGTCCGTCCAGATTAATCAAACAGGGGACGGTGGACTCTGAGGACATGAGAGGATTGATCCTGAACAGACTGCTAAAATAATAGACTCTATAAGTTGTTCCACACGATATGGGATGAAGGTTGTCTTATCCATTTTGAGCCTTCACACAGGTAATTAGTGTTTCCAAGTCTTCAGTCCGGCCAGGATGAAGTACTGCCCTCTTCATTGGCCTCCTCATCTGCCGATAACAAGCATTCAATCCGCTCTGTCAGCCATCAACCCTCTGGCCTGCAGCCAGCTAACATGCAGCCAAGGATTGTTCATACTCTGAGACTGAACAATCCCTGGCAATGTTAGCTAGCAGCCTGAGTCCTGCTCAACATCGTGATGGTTTCAATCCTTCATCCAAGCGTGCAAACCTCCAGTGTGACGGCCTCCTGCCTGATGGTGTTCAGTTCACATTCATCCCTCACTGCAGCCGAGCATCTCAACCAGCTAACCAAGTTTATGATCTTATCTTAAAGGTGACATATCATGCAAAATGGACTTTTTAATGATTCTCCACCTGAAATATGTGTCCCCCCGAGAATAAAAAGAATCCATTCTGCCCCTGTTCTGATTTCTCCACCTTTCTGTAAATGTGTGTGAAACGAGCCGTTTCAGACTTCAGTGTTTTTGTTACGTAACAACAATATCCGGTCTGTCACGGAGTCAGAGCTCGGAGCTTGTTCAGCCCATAGACTGTATAAAATAATACTGAATCCCCTCCTCTGTTTTTCATTCCCTGCACACATGTGTGCTAACAAGGAGCTTAGGAGGGAGGCATGCTAGTTGTAGGCTGTCTTAATAAACACAAAGGTCAGTTTTACTCCCCACGTCTGCAGATTTGAAGATCTAGTGGATGATTTTTATTTATCATGGATAAGTGCTAGCGCTAATTAGCATAGCTACATAGCTACATGTCGTAGCTGTGTACCAAGACACACGTCGACATACTGACAAATAAAACAACAAGAAACACTAAATCTGTGACCAATCCTTCAGAAAGGTCCTGCTGCAGGCGCCTCTCCGTCAGGATCAGATTCTGGATCAGATTCAGAGGGTTGAAGTAACGTGATCTCTGAGCAGCCGTGTATATTCAGCCAACATGTAAACATTAGATCAACGTGCTGGAGAGCCGAGGCACATCCACTTCCTGAGGGAGCGTGGTCAGAGAGAAAACAGAGTGTTCTGAGGAGGACTGAAGAAGAGGGTTTTTCAGGCAGACCAAAATCTGATTTCAAAGTGTTTTTTTGAGCATAAACTTTAAAGACATGTTTTGGGGACCTCTTAGACCAATATATATATTGATGAAAAAAGCGTGATATGTCACCTTTAAATGATCCCTTGTGTCAATATGTCATATGATCGAAGGTGACTCATTACAGGGGCGTAAAAAATCTTTGTTCTCCACAATGATTTCTCACCAGCCTTTTTGTCGACCTGTTCCCTGCTCACTGCCAACACCTGCCTCTTTCAGTAACCCACACCAGTCCTGCTGTTTACCCAGCAAACTGGGCCTTTCCTCTCCTTCCCTGAAAGATTGTTGGAGTCAGTTCTCTGATCTTTTTCTCACCTGAAGAAAAGTAGCAACAGCTAAAGCCTGAGACATCTTACAGTGTCCTCCACAAGAGACAGATTCCCAAAGACAAAGTCCAACAGGATTAAAAGTTAAATATTGTTGGGGTTAAAATTTGGGAATGACGCCACTATAAATAAATCTCTATAAATCTCTATAAATCTCTTCTGGTTTTGAAAAAACAGTTTTGAGAGCAGTTTTTGAAGTCTATAAGTGTTCATGATTTAACTGTGTCTGTTTTTGTTTATTTTTCTTTAACAAAAATGAAGGCTGGACTTAAAAAAGCATTTAGCTTCTGCCTATGGCTTTTCAGTTCTCACTTAATACATGACTGCAATACTACTACTACTACTACTACTACTACTAATCAGGCGTCTTTCAGTGAACACGTTTTATTCAAAGATAGTGAGTCAGAGTCTCTGAGTCTGATAAAAGTTCAGTGTAAGAGTGTTCTAAGAAACCGTCCCCCCTCTCTGTCCCCGGTCTGTGGATGGAGTCTGATAACAATGACCAGACCAACCCGCCCAACATAACCTTACACAAGCTCACAAGCTTTTACAAGTGGACCGACAGACAAAGACTGCTCATTCGCTTCAGTCTGACAAAAACTAAACCATTGAGCATGCAGCTTACAGGTAAAATGTGAACCCTATGTCAGATCATCTCATACTTAAACTCTGTGAATCAGCTGACCGGGCTCAGCCGGCATGTTTGGATCACATGTCAAAGGTCCTGACAAGAAATAGGTGCTGATCTTTGATCTATATAATAGAATAGAATAGCCTTTATTTGTCATTGCCAGGTGTACAATGAAATTAGAAGCGCTGCTCCTGAATGTAGCTTGACAGAAGGCCACAAACAGCTTCTTCTCCAGGTTGTTTTTCCTGAGCACTCTCAGGAAGTGGAGTCGCTGCTGAGCCTTCTTCACCACTGCCTTGGTGTTCACAGACCAGGAGAGGTCATTCGAGATCTGCACACCCAGGAACCTGAAGGAGCGGACCCTTTCAACTTTGTTCCCATTGATGTAGAGCGGAGCAGGTCTGCTCTGTTCCTCCTGAAGTCCAGGATCAGCTTATCTAAGTTATATTCACTGAAGCATTCCCACAACAACAGGAACAATCAGTCACTATCCAAATCAAGAGACATCTGTGTACACTACTACTGAGTAGCCTGTTTTTATGAGTGTTGTGTGGATTGAATAAATAATTAAAATGGGGTTAATTTTAAAATAATGTGTCACACTAAAATGAAAACAGAGTTACACCCAGCCCACATAGCTGATTTCAGACTCAGGGCTGGCCTCTTGGGTTGCCAATCAGATTTGAAGTGGCGCCCAGGCTGACCCCGTGGATCCTCCCCAGAGTTCCCCCTCAAAGAGCCGTGTCAGCACTTTGCACAAGTTTGGCTAGATGTTGCCACACTCTCCAAATTCAGCTAAAATGTATGTTTGGCCTCCCATTACTGTCATGAGTGAAGTGCAATAGAAGATGCATGTGTTTCAGGCTGGCAAAGATGTTACCTATCTTCTCAGGGGACAGTTTGGAGTGAGATGAGGATAATAGTTAATCTACCTCTTTGTTGCACACTTCAGATTGAGGAAGTTTGGAAGTTTGATGGCACTGTAAGATGATAGTAGCATGGATTTCTGCTGCCTCCTGTCTCCTGTGCTGCCACGTTTATGTTACTATTCTACAGTTTTGAGTTTGATTGTTTGGTGGAGGAATATAAAATAAAGGTTGTAATTCGTTTCTAGTTTTTAACGTGTCTCCACTAACCCCCTTCTTCCAGTCGTACAGAAATGAGAGAGATGGACAGAGAGGTTGTTTGATGGCCAAATGTCCAACAAAGGACATCCAGTTAATGGTTTGTGATGATGAGGACTCAAACAAAGAGCTGTTGGTTGAGATGCCAGCAAACAGGCAAACAGTGTTATGTAATGTCATCACCGGCCAACTCTACTCAGCCCTTGCCAAATGTGCAGCACAGTTTTAAAGTGATCTTACATTTTGTTTCAGGTCTGAGCTCTTCATTGAAGGTCTGGATCAATGGTGGACAGGCAGAAGGATGCTTCGCAGAGCTGAAGGAAATAGCGAACCAAAGATCCTTAAGTGGGGCAGGTCGGCAAACTAGCATGACATGAAAGTTTCAGTGTGTAATCTACAACCCCCGATGTTTAATATTTCAGACGTGGAGGCAGACCATACTTATCATGCATCACTGCAGCTTCTTGTCCTCGAAGGCCACCATCACTTCTGGAGTTTCACCAACAGGAGGGGTGAGCAAGGGAGCGATTCAATCTACACTGTACCTTCAAAGTGCTCAGAGGGGTCACAGCATCAGTTTAGAGGATGATATTGACCCCACCAGCTGTCAGGTCACTTCATATACCAGTAAATACTTCAGGGTGTTCTGAAATGTATTAAAAATGCAGTGTAAATTTTTAAAAGTCACTTTTTTATCACAATTAGATTTAACATTTGAAATTTAGATTTAACATTTAGATTTAACATTTAACAATTAACTTTTAAAGTTAACATTAACATTAAGATTTAGCATTTATCAATTAACTTTTAGATTTCACATTCAACATTTAGATTTAACATTTAGAATTAACATTCAACATTTAGATTTATAGTAAGCATTTGGATTTAACTGATTTTAACTTAAATATATTTTGTCACAACACAAATAAAGTGAAAAAGGTCTGAATTATCACTCTAAATGTGAGAAAAAAAGTGACTTAAAAATTCATGCTATGTTTTTTAACATTTTGGACCTAAATGTGGGCAGACTTTGTTTTATTTTCAGTGTGCACAACTTGACAATTTGGCCCCATACAGACACTCCAGAGAAGGTTTCATACTCAAGTCATCTCTTCAGAAGTCTTAAGGAAGAGGAAACATTCCACACATCGTTAGATTATATATGAGTTTTTATTGACACAAGTCTTTTCCATGAATAACATTTCTTCACACAAAACTATGGATCTGTACTTTAAAGGGTTACTGCTGTTCTTCTTACAGCAACAGTCTGAGAGCTGTTCTTCATAACATTATAATGATATTCATATAAAAGCTAGAAAAGTTACATTGTGATGGTCTCTTATGAATCATAATCATCAAGTCTTTCCAACATGACAACTCTCTCTCCCACATGAGTCTTCACTGTTTAATGCACTGTGGTGATAGGCAGCTCATCGTTTTTAAAACATGGAGTGACATTTAAACTGTAGAGCAACAAACAGAAACAAAAGCTCTCTGAACCCAGAACTTAGGACGGACCAGGAAGAGTTCCCAATCTCAACTTCTTACACAGCAGCTGTATGCTTCAAGACGTCACAGGCCAAGTGACAATTTAGCAAGAGATGGTTTTAATATTTATAAAACATGTCATAAGACTCAACAAAGTAATGAGTCAGGTTAGAAACAATAGAGGAAAGACACGGTTAGACTTTACTTGAAGTCTGCTGCTAAATGTTCTAGATTCTGTGAGTTTTGGAGCCTCCCAAAAAATGTTGTGTTCAATGTTATGCATTAATTCTAAACTAACATACCATGTTATTAAAGTACTACATATTGACCTCTGCATGACCTCAGGCCACCATCCCATGCTAGCTTTTACTTTCTTTACTCTACCTGATTCAACAGATAACAATAAGCTGGAGAGGACAGCCGGTTCTGAGGTCAAAGCAGAACCTGAAGGGTCCCATAAGGTAGCGTTGGGTCTCTGATGAAGCTGCCATGTTTAGGCACTTTTCGACCGCAGGAACTTTACCCTGGAACTAAGGACTTTACCCCTGAATTAGGTGTGTTACAACTGGAGGAACCAGGGTCTAAATTTGGTTCAGGGGTAGATAATCTTCCCCCTAAAAACCCCCTGCTTGGGGTGTTGTACTTTTCAAAGGTCCTGGGACTTTCGGTTGAACGTGTCAATGTTGGTGGAGTTTACACAGTTGTTGAAACACAGAGGGAGTTCCTGGGAATGCAAACTAGTTTAGTTTTTATTAAGATTTCAAAATATCTACCCGGGACTTCAGCTCGCGGTCGAAACGCAGACAACAATGGAGGCACAGGAACCTTTTAGTTCAGGGGAAAAGTAGTTCTGGGGGCTAAAAGACCCTGGAACTCTTGGTTGAAATGCACCTTTTGACAAGTTGAGAGAGGGAACAGGTGAAAACATCTTCTTTTAGTCACTCACGTCATGGACACAACCTTCTGCCAAATAAAAAAACTGCTGCACAACATACCGGAGCCTTCAACAGCATCGCCATCACGACGAGGTGATTCTAAATCAACTATCTACTTTGCATAGAAATGACAGCTGGAGAGTGGAGGCCAAAGTGCCTGACTTACTTATAGGACTAATAGTTACCGCTGAAAACATCAGGTCAGATCTCAGTGTGGACGGTCTGTATCAATCTGAACACTGGCCTCCACAGTCTGACGAGCCGTCTATGGCACAATCCATGATACAAAGAAATGCATAGAGGAGCTTCAGGAAGCTGACCGAGAGATTCAAATCCTTTTTATATTCTTAGCTAAAAGACGGACAGTTGTACCTGTCGCTGTGGTCAGGTGAGTCACGGCCTTAAATGAAATAAAACAAACGTATAGCTCATAATAAGATAAGACCTGTGTGACCGACACTGAAACAGTGTCTCAATAATATCAAAGTTTAAAAAGCACTTTAAGAAGCTCTTGAATTGACGCCACCTGTAGACTATGTGACAGAAGTTATAGAAAGTAATTATGAGCTAAGGAAACACTGCATCTGCAGAACAACAAAAGCGAGAAGGTTGGAGAAATAAGGGACGGACAGGGTTAGTGGGCGGGGGACGCTTTGAAGACTAGATGAGGTTTATTTGAAGGAGGCACGGACCTGCCGGCCCTTCAGAGGCTGAGGAGGCCGGTAGTTGTCCACCATCCAGCATGGAGCTTCTCCGTCTCCAGAGAACAGGAGGCTGCGGAACATGGCCATCTGTGAGAGAGGGAGAGAGAGAGAGAGAGAGAGAGAGAGAGAGAGGGTTGAGTGAGTCAGATTAGCCACAGAGATGTCAGTATTACACAAGCGGCAACCTCCGGCCGTGAGAATTGGAGCCAATGCAGAAGTGTTAAAAACTGAAGTTCATCACACTGTGCAAGGGTGAATTTTTGAGAATCGAGAAAAGAGCTATCGAGACTACACTGGTCTTCTGTACCAGGCTGTAAACATGTTTATTTCTGCTGTAAAGATCTGCTTCTTTGAATTGGTGTGTATGTGGTTTCTGGTACTTCTGGAGCCAGCCTCAAGCAGATCCTCAATGAACTGCAGTTTTTAACACTTCTGCATTGGACTCATGTTTTTAGACCGGAGGTTGCCACTTGGCGGGAACACTGTAGCTGTTGGCTAGGAGGCTCAAAGCCAGCCTCTTTACCTTTACTGAGGTTTACTTAATGTTGCTGTTTATCAGTCCTGAATAACTCCTCTCTAATAAAGCTTTCTTTATAGCAGTTCTATGACGATACATCAATACATTGGCTTTTATAAAGTATGGGAGGTCACTGTCTCTGTTCCCAGGACCTTTTCCCACTCACTGTCCTGGAGTCTTAAACTAAACCGGGTAAAAGTCTGTTATCAGGCCACTCTCCCTTTTAAATGTATCTGAAGTTAGCCTTTTACATTTCAAAAGCTGGACCTTTCTGGAGTCCCTGAGCTCCCTTGTCTCGTAGGTTCCTCTGGATCTCTGCTGCTGTGGACGTGCCAGACTCCAGCTGCTACAACTACTACTATCCATCTCCCCACTATCATCTCTCTCTCTCTTCATCTCCCTCTATCCCTCTCTCCAACACGGTAGGTCTCAGCAGATGTGTGTCTAACATGAGTCTGGTCCTGCTGGAGGTTTCTGCCTGTTAAAGGAAGTTTGTCCTTGCCACTGTAACTTGCTAAATGCTGCAAAGTGCTCTGCTCATGGTGGATTAAGATGAGATCAGACTGAGTCCTGTCTGTAAGATGGGACTGGATCCTATCCTGTCTTGATGTTGGGTCTTTGTTAATAATAGAACATAGAGTACGGTCTAGACCTGCTCTGTTTGGAAAGAGTCTGAGGAGAACATTTGTTGTGATTTGGCGCTGTATAAATAAAGACTGATTGTTTGATATCTCTCACTCTTAATGAAACTTTTCTGTTTAAGTGAAGGTTAAATAAAATCAGAAACAAATACATTCTGATGCGGCAGAACTTCTCCTGAGACAGAGAGCTTGTTGCCTGGAAACCAGACTGATGACACATTCCCATGAGCTCTTTTTGTCTCCAGATGGCAAACAGCAGAGGAGGGAACAGGCCAGCAAAACAGCAGAGAGCTACTTTTACTTCTCCACAGTCCCTGAGGTAAACTGAGGTAAACACGAGTTCAACTATTAGCTGCCATCAGCCAGGGTTATTCATGCAATCAGATGCTTCACTCGGTCCAGTTCAGCTTTGGCCAATGAAGTGTTGAACAGACCCCCACCCTCACCTCCACCCTCACCCCCACCCTGCTTAGTTGGTTATCTCCCATGTGCACATGGTGCTGCAGAAGGCAGCCGTCCGAACACTCCATGATGCTCATAACCTCCAGGGTAATAAGCCAATACTACACAATATCTGTAGTATAGAAGTTGTCTCTGCATTGGCTTCCAGTATCTTTTAGAATACATTTTAAGATTATTTTATTGGTTTTTAAATCTCTTATAGTCTTGGCCCCTGTAATGTATCAGATTTGCTTTTATCATGTGAGCCAGTGAGAGCCCTCAGGTCTTCAGGTAGTGGACTTTTAATTGTACCAAAAGTAAGAACTAAGACTCACAGTGAGGCAGCTTTTTATCATCATGACCCACGCCTGTGGAACACCCTACCTGAAGATCTGAGGGCTGCACAGAGCATCAACATTTTTAAAAGCAAACTCAAGACCGACCTTTTTAGTCTCACTTTTAACTGAGATTTATTCTTTTTTTTTTTTTATACTTTTTATTTAGTAGTTTTCACACACAAAAGAAACAACAAGGAAACAAAACAAGACAAAACAAAGACGTGGCAGCATGTCAGCATTGGATGAGTTTTCTAACATATGTATAAGACTATCGTCTGTAAGTAAACAGCTCATTTTTAGCCCCTTTATGAGTATAGGATTTGATACCCAATGCAGAAACACACTTTAAATAAAATGTACAAAGAGAAAAATCTACAACTTCAACAAGAATAAACAGAGAAAAAATAAACAAATGTATAAAAAGATTAATTCTTATAACAGTTTTATTTATTTATTATGTAGTTCGAATTTAGTCACTTTTATTATATTTTATTTATTTATGTAGTTATTTATTTTATTTATTTAAAGTATAGCATTTCATTTTATTTTAATGGTTTAATATTTTAGTGTTTTATTATCTTAGAAATGTATTTTATTTTGGTGATTTTAACTTCCTGTGTTAAGTTTTAACATCTTATTTTACCTCCAGTGTTTCCTCATTAAGATAACATGAGAGAGTTTCCTCAGTTAGTTCAGCAACTTGTTTTTTATTTTCATTTTTTTATTTTTATTGTTTTTATTATTATGTTGCATATAATGTGTTCTTAACCTTAGGATCTTTTTCTTAATTTATTCTATTTTAAGTTGTTTTTATTTACAGCACTTTGTGTTACAATGTCATTGTATGAAAAGAGCTTTATAAATAAAGTCTGACTGATTGATTGATAAACTAAGGTGATGGAGGTTTTACAAGTTATGCTCCAGCTATTATTTTATTGCAGAACACGACCACAGATTCAGAAATGTAGTAAAGTAGTCAACAAATGTAGAACACGATGGCGTCTGATGTGGCGTCTATTTGCAAAAAGAACAACCAGAGGCTGTAGCTACATTAGCTTTCTGCAGACCATGTCACAGTTATTGTGTTTGTGTGTTTAAGAGGATTATAACAGCAGTGTGGCATAAACAACATCTCCTCTGGGAGCCGATTAGCTTCAACCAGCTGATGAGTTTCCCATCCAGCAATCCAAGCCAGTCTCCATCAACGGTAAGACTAAGCCGCACTGTTTCCAACACTGTGGTTTCATCCTTTCATTCATCACACAAAGATTTCTCCTTATAACCACATGTCATTCATTGCCAGGCTTTCTGCAAGGAGGCTAAGTGAATTCAAGATCTTTGGAGGGAGAAGCTAATCACCTACTCTATGTGGGTCTACGTCATGTGAAGTCACAGGGCGGGCGTGCGGCGTGATGTAAATTATGTAAAGAGATGGTGTGCAAACTGGCCACTGGAGATACAGGCAGTCAGAGTAATCTGAGAGAAACACAAGGCACTCCAGGCTCTGACACACCCTGCTCTACAGCATAATCTGGCCTCATGCATGCTTCATCTTAATGATGTTGGACTGACATTCGTTCAAAAACGCGCCATGACTGATATGATTTAAAAATGTGAGTCTGCAGTGTGCACAGCGCTCCAGCAGAACACTGTAAAACAGAGCCAGCTCTTAATGCTGCAGCAGCTGACATGTTTTTATAATTTCTCAGACTTTCTGAGGTTTTTACACCTTTATTTTCTCATTACAAACAAGTGTACCTGTCTTTTTATTATCTATATTTCCTCTGTTATTGTTGATTATCTATCTATCTTACACCTCATATGATATTCTACCCTTTAATGTCTTTGGCTTTCATGTCCCCTGTGTGTTATCTTAACAAGTCTGTGTTCTGTTTTATTGTACTTTCTATTTGTCTGTCTGTTAATTGCAATGTTTATCTGATTAATTTAAATTATAAATGAGAGTTTCCTCTTAATGTCCTCTGGAGGACACTTAAAGGTTGATTAATATTGCAGTAGTATTTAACTCTGAGTTCTATTATCGCTCAAAGAAGCATCAACACACAGGGCCAGAGAATCAGAACAGACTTAATGTTGATCCACTTCTCAGGGGCTGTTTGTCCAATCATGTATTCATATATGTGTCTGTCAGCTGTGCCTTATTTAAATGTGTGATTCATGTGAAGTACCTGTGCAGGGCTGACACTGACTGGCTCCTTCAGGACAATCCAGGTGACGCTCTCCAACAGAGGGGGCGTGGTCAGAGAGCCGTCGTAGGTCCAGTAATCCAGGGACTGAGGAAGAAGAGTCTTTGCGTCAAAGTTTGCAAAGGTTGTTTGCTTGCCCTGCAGGATGGAGGAGAGAGAGAGAGTGAGAGAGAGGGGGTTTATTCATTTGCAAACAGTAAGAGCACATGTAAGGCAAGGCAAGGCAGCTTTATTTGTATAGCGCATTTCATACTCGAGGGCAACTCAATGTGCTTTACATTAAAACATTAAAAGCATTGGAGACATTCAGACAAGCATAAAAGAACACAATTAAAATGACAAATATAATAAAACAGAAAAGAAAAGGAAAATTAGAAATATATTAAAAATTACATAAAATTTGAATTTAAAGTGAGTTAAAATAATCTAAGATAGGAAGGCAGTGTTAAATAAAAAAGTCTTAGTCTTTGATTTAAAATAGGTGAGAGTTGGAGCAGACCTGCAGCTTTCAGGGAGTGTGTTCCAGATATGTGGTGCATAATGACTAAACGCTGCTTCACCATGTTTCCTTCTGACTCTAAGGACTGAAAGCAGACCAGTACCTGATGACCTCAGAGGTCGAGGTGGTTCATACAGTAGTAGCAGATCAGCAATGTATTTTGGGCCTAAACCATTCAGTGCTTTATAAACCATCAGCAAGATTTTAAAGTCTATTCTCTGACAGACAGGAAGCCAGTGTAGAGATCTAAGAACTGGAGTGATGTGGTCTACTTTGTTGGTCCTTGTTAGGACTCGAGCAGCAGCATTCTGTATGAGCTGCAGCCGTCTGATGGACTTTTTAGGGAGTCCTCTAAAGACCCCGTTACAGTAGTCTAGTCTGCTAAAGATAAATGCATGGACGAGTTTTTCTGCATCCTGCTGAGACATAAGTCCTTTAATCCTTGATATATTCTTAAGGTGATAGTAGGCGGACTTTGTAATTGTCTTAATGTGGCTGCTGAAATTAAGGTCTGAGGTTATGACTACACCAAGGTTTCTGGCCTGGTTTGAACATTTCATCTGTGCAGATTGGAGCTGAGCAGTAACCTTTAACCTTTCTTCCTCCAAAAACAATCATTTCAGTTTTTTCTTTGTTTAACTGAAGAAAGTTCTGTCTCTCGTCCAGTCATTGATTTGTTCAATGCATTTACTCAGTGTTTGTATGGGACTATAATCCCCTGGTGATATGGTGATGTAAATGTGTGTGTCATCTGCATAGCTATGGTATTTTATTTTGTTGTAAGCAGACAAACTGTCTCTTCTTCCTGTTCTTACCTTGGACTTGATGGCATCCAAAGCATCCAGAACTTTCTGCAGCCTGGGGTTGGCAGCACCAATCTGGAGGACGACACAGAGACACACGTTTGAACCCACAACACGTCTTTGTGTTATTTGGCTTTTCACTTAATCCTACCTCGATGCATACAGGGGGTAATTCTCATGCAGCTTCCCTCCTGTTGTCTGAAATCTCTGATCATTTACCTTCAGAAAGACGCCGACCACAGCGAGTCCATCAGGCTGACTGGCTGCCTCTCCAAAGCTTGGGTACTTTGTGTTCCAGTGCACCAGGTGAAGCTGATGAGAAACAGACAGAGAGTGTCCTTTTATACAAAACAAACATAATGTAGAAATGTTCATGATAATGAGACAGTGATTCAGAGAGACAGACTGTGTTTGATTTCAAACCTCTGCTCAGTAAGTCTGTGTGAACTATTCTGAGAAAGATTCAAAAACATAAGGTGATGGAGCCTCTGTCGTAAAGTAGACCATTAACTGAAAACCTTAAGTGCTCTTAAATATCCTAATTACAGTCAACACTTAGTGCAAACTGAAAGTGTTACACTTCTTTCATTTCATGGATCATTCATCTGCTCAGGTAAGTGTTTCTCTAAATGGAGGTAATAGACTTTAGACTTTAGACTTTATTGTCCCCTTGGGGAAATTCTTTTCCACAGCACCTTTCTGCATCTCCACAGACACAGACAAACACTAGGCTCAACAAACTGTCCACCAAGACATCAACACTCAGACAGAGTTGTGTAATTCAGTGAGGCCTTTTGTTCAGGCTCGCTATAACAGCAGGGATCAGACTCTTACCGAGGCGAGCCCTTCTGCACCTCAGAGCTCTGTACCTGCGTCCTGAGGGGAGTGGGATGAGGTAGGTGTTTAGTGGATGTGTGATGTCCTGTTGTATTGAGGTTGCGATGCGTATGATGGCCCTGTGGTTAAAGTCTGTGAGGTTTGGTGAGGGGAAACCGATTATTTTAGAAGCTGTGGTGGTGATGCGTGTGAGTTTGGTCTTGTTTTTAACAGACAACATGTCGTATAAGCAGGTGGAGCAGTACAGGAGGATGGATTCCTGTCTTCACTATGATAATAGTGACGGAGTCCTGAGGAAATGCTACATTCACATTCATGCTAGTTTTCCGTGACTACCGACCCTAGCTTTGAAGAGAAACGTTTCCTGTAGTGACCCCTGCTGCAGGCAACATGTCTTAGCTGCTAATTTGTACCAGACAAATACAGAAAACATGAGCTAAAGTTTGTAAAGCATCCCTGGTGCGGTTTGGTTCAGGCAGCAGTGCAACATGAAGAGGCATGAAGGTGGTTTGGTTGGAAATACTTAATGGCTACGTTACTTACAAGACGACATCTATTTACATGACTACAAAATAAATCAGTGTTGACTTTTGCAGAGAGTCTGGGTGAGAGTGTTGTGTTTGTTTGTCTGCTCCATCAGCCTGACCACATACAACAAATGTAGCTCTAGTGAAAGATCAGACAGGAGGACTATAAAAGCAATCACAGCAGTTGTTTAACTCTCCTCTCCCTCGGTCAATAGCTCACCCTCTTCCAGCTGCACGCTCCGGAGCTCTTATTGGTTAATCAGCGGTGGCTGACATCCAATAGCTCAGTGGCACGACCTTATTGTCAGCCTATCAACTTTCTGCTGTGATTTTAAATGTGTCTCTCTCTCCAGCTAGTTCCTTCTTGCACCCCTCTACCTCCCCATCTACACCTGGTCTCTGCAAGTCTTCAATTCCTAGGATCATCAACCACCACCACCAGTGTCTGGACTCTCGGGGGATTTCTTCTGCTGCCAAATTCACACATACTACACTCACAGAATGATCCCTGAGTCCTTACGCCAAAGATTTCTGTCAAGTCTCATTATTCATTAAGATAAATAACATTTAATCTTCAAACTGTGTCTCTCCTGATTGAACTGACTCACTATCAACTTAGTACAGGTGGTGATGAGCTGTATTAAAGAACATTTGATTGATTATAGATACATTGACCAAGCCATTTACTCCACACAGTGAGATGAGAGTAAGTTACTGTATGTGAAAGCTCTAAACCCCCCTCCCCAGTGTCGGTGCAGAAGCGTGTGCAGCTTCAGTACCTCACAGGGGAACTTGATGCCGTTGACGGTGTGCTCTGAGCCTCTGTCATCACTGGCTCCCCAGTGGAAATGAAACTGCTTCAAACGGTACGTTCCAGAAATAGGACCACCGGTCAGAGCTGGAAAGAGGACACAGCAGAACCATCAGAGACACACTCCAGAGACTCAGAGTCAACAAGTGAGGAAAAAAGGAACTGTGCTGATTTAACAGGTAAAAAAACAAGAGGTCAGTAAAGGTCAGGGTGAGAACTCCTCAGAGAGTTTGTATCTGGATGTTTAGACTTCATTTATGATTTAAGACTTTGTTTTATCACACATGGTCGTGGGTTGAATAAGAGTGTGAGTGCAGCTGAGTGAGGTTCACTGAGGCTCTTATCTGCTGCTGCACAGACAGCAGGGTGGAGGCATGAACCACACAGACTGATACAGATAACCAACACTGACAGGTTCTGGAACTTTCACACTGTGAGTGTTTTTATATTTGACCTCCATCATAAAGAAACAGCAGGTATAACTACTATTATAGGTGTGTGAATGCATGTTGCTGAGCTGTGCTTACTGGAGCTGTCTGTATCGTCAACAAAGTCCACCTGGAAGGAGTGTCCGTTGTTCAGGATGCCCCTGGAGTTGGAGGGGTCGTAGCGGAGCTTCAGAGCCTTCAGAGAGGCGTCGTACTGGGCCTCCCTGGGGACCACGTTGATGGGAGACTGTCTCGGCCCGTTAGCGACAGGATAATCATCTCCCCACTTTTCAGGTCCTTCAAATAAACAGTCAAAGAATAAAACAAAGGGTTGTCTTTACTTTGTTAGTATTTCACCTCAACCTGCTCCAAAGTATTTGCTTTCTGGGATTTGCTGGTTTACAAAAAGTACTGAGATAATGTTAAAAACACAGCACACTGATTCAAGATCCACAAAGCTTTATTGCCAAGTGACCTCGCACACACAAGGAATTTGACATGGTGAAAGGAACACTGGTACTTAACAACAAGACAGTAAGAATAATAAATATAGAAACCTAAAATCTAATCAAAAAATTCAAAATAAAAATACTATCTGTACAAAGAAAGGTATAGAAGAACTTTTAAAGACAATAAATAAGTTAAATTACTCTAAGCCAGAGTGCACATTTTAGCAGATGAATATAATAATAAAATATGTTATGGAATTAAATACAATATATAGTCATTATTTAACATTACACCACTATTACTTTAATCCTTAGATCACTTATTTAAATAGAAGAGAATCCCAGAAAAAAGAACTCACTAAAGGCAAGTGAAACTGTTTCATATAAATGTTCTGAAATGACTAAAGTTGGAGTTTTTAAATATTATATTACACAGTTTTCTTTACTTTTTAAGCTGTTTGCTGTCCAAACCAGTTTGTCTATTTTGCTTCTTCATTTTTTTTATTATTATTATCTTTTTTAAAGCTGAAGGAAATGTAAATGGTAGTAAAACAAGCTGTTTGACGTTTTAAGTAGCAGAGATGGTGATCAATGCTAATTTAAAGACCACAGTGAATCGCGTTCACTCCAACACACACTGGAAAAAATGCCCCTCCAAAAACAAGAAAAAAAGCTTATTTTAAAGTACTTTTACCTTGAAATAAGCAAAAAATCTGCCAATAGAACAAGTGAAAATTTTGTTTGGTAAGATTTCTTAAATTAGGACATAATATTTAGAAAACTGTGATCTTAAAATTAGCAGGGAAAACTTATTTTAACAATATTTCCCCAGTATTGTAAAGCTCAGTGTCTCAGAATAAGACAGGAATGATAACAATTAGTATTTTTTCACTCAAAAAAATATTTCTGCACTAATACATTTCATGTCAACTTCTTCATTTGAGATATATTCACCTTAATCTGAGTTGTATTATAGCGGCACTTCTCTAGGTTTAAGACCATCTTGTACTTGAAATAAGATGACAAAGTTGAATTGTCTCATGTTGAGATATAATGTCTTCTCATAGTGAGCTGGATATACTAATATTCAGTCATGTTGTTTTTTAGGATAAGCCAGCTCTGCTCTAAAGGAGGTGTTTCATTGTGTGCATGGAGTTTGAGGAGGAATATTTTATCTTTCTTTCTTTCTTTCTTTCTTTCTTTCTTTCTTTCTTTCTTTCTTTTATCAATGGATCTGTTTTCTGATAGATTAATAAAAGTCATTTCCTTAAATCAAGTAAAGTGTTTGTCTTAAATCAAGATTATCCGTCTTCTACAAATAAGATCTCAGCTTGAAAAATGTCTGAAATGTTAAATAAACCTTGTTTCTTCTAAATTAAAACTCAAAACAAGATCATTTCAAGATTGTTTGACTGAACAAGATATTTAAGATGTCTTAAAACAAGTCCCTCTATCTTGATCAAAAGTTACTTGTTCAGTAAATGTATCTTAAATCAAGTGGGAGAAGACATTTAGACTAAAAATGAGACAATTTCACTTGGTAAGATTTGGAGTTTTTGCAGTGCACAGAGCAGAGTGTGTGTGTCAGCATGTTCTGGACCTGTTACATGGAAACACATCCTGCACATGAATCCTGCAGGATGCTGAGAGATGCTCACCGTCACTCGGTCCGTATCCCCATCCATGAGACATGGCTGCTCCGTCTGTTCTCCTGCTAACACAACAGAATGGTTAATCCGAGTCAGTGAGCAGGTCTGAGGGAGGAGGAGAGAGGAGGAGGAGGATGCTGATCTGCAGACAGACTCGAGCTGAATCGCTGCCTCGGGGTTTTATAGCTGTGACACCGGTGGGTTTGGCTTTGCTGGTCCCCTCAGGAGGAGGACGGTGCTTGTGTCCTTTCTCCTCTCCTTGACCCTCCAGTCCGGATTGGATTCAGATGATTCAGATGATTCAGAGGATTCAGAGGATTCAAAGGATTCAGAGGCAGGTTGCTCGCTGCTTGGATCCCTGAGTCTCTCCTCTCCTGCCAGATGGTCCGCGCATATCACCCCTTCACATCCATCTTCCCCATCATCTCCCGAGCTGCTCTCTCTCTCTCTCTCTCTCTCTCTCTCTCTCTCTCTCTCTCTCTATCCACCTCCCTATCTCTCATCCTCGATCTCCTGCTATCCCTCTCTCCCACTGACTCTCTCTCTCTCTCTCTCTCTCTCTCTCTCTCTCTCCTGCTATCGCTCTCATCCTACGTGACCCTCGCTCTTCTCTCGTTCTCTCTCTCATCTCCATCATCCTCGTCCCTCTCTCCTCTCTCCTCTCCCTTCCTCGATCATGCCCTATCCCCTCTCTCTCCTACTGACTCTCTCTCCTGTCTCATCTCTCCATCCCTCTCCCTCATCCCTCTCTCCTCTCCCTCTCTCCCCCTCTCATCTCTCTCTTCTTCCTCTCTCTCTCTCTCTGTGTGAGTGTGTGTGAGTGTGTGTGTGTGTGTTACAGGATCAGCACAGGTTCAGTGTTCACAGCAGCACTGCGTGGATCGAGGATTTTATAGCAATATCCTGAGGTTGACATTTTCTTTCCATCTCTTGCCAGCATGGTCTGATCTCTGTGATCCAGTCCCTGCTGGTGCAGCTCTGTGAAAAGATGCATGCGGCACGGTATGTGCATGCCTGTGGTTCCTAGCAGGGCCACACACAAACCTTTAGGGGGGGGGGGGTCGAGGAAGAACCATCAAACCCAGCCCCCACTCTCAGACATGATCGCTAAATTATTTCATTCTTACAATTATTTTTTGCTTTCTGAAAATGCTCAGATTAGACTTCTTTAACCCTCCTGTTTAACCCTCAAATTTTTTCGACCCCCATTAAATGAGGAAACGTCATGAAATATGAAGCCAAATTTCAATTTGGTTAAACATTGAATGGGGTCCAATTGACCCAATTGGGAAATCTGAGGCCGTATGGGAGAAAGAGTAAAGGATGCCGCTGCAAAGATAACAAATGAAACATACATTTTTCAGTGGATAACTGTGGATGATTTAACAATCTGTGCCTGATTCCACTTAGAAACAGTTTAGACTTCAACATGGTCCTGCATGATTACCTTTTTTACACATATAGCACACATAGAGATACTACATCATGCCAAACACATCCACTGGAGCACTCTGTTGGCACACGGGTGAGGTGGTACCTGTGGGAGTCCTCTGTAACAGTGACTGTGACTGTGACTGCACCGATATCACCACATGTGACACAAATGCAAGATTAAGGTTAAATGCAGCAACATCACCCTGAGGAGTGTTTCTGATTCACCTACACAGATGTTGATTTCAACTCTAATCATAGCTCAGCAGCCTCAGTGATAGAGGAGGGGGTTTGGTCCAGGAGCATGCTTCCCCTCCATCCATCAGCTCTTTATTGTGAGAACCAAACTTCACACTTTGCTCTTCACCCTGCTGTGTTTACTCGTCACTAAACGTACCTGACCCAGGGAGGTGTTGTGCCTTAGAGTTTTCAGGAACAGTCTTGTCCTATACATCCTCTAACCCTAACCCAAACTCTTAACAGGGTTCACACACAAACACACACACACACACACACACACACACACACACACTCACTATCCGTAAAGTCACTACTCACACTCTGCAGTGTCCTCCACTGTATCTTCTGGACACACGTACAGACCTGGAAGCCGTTTTTTTTAACTCAAGCGGTCGTCTCAGAGAAATCAAATCAAATCCTTCTTTTACTGTTCAGTACTCCGGTTGACTGTATCCATGGCAACAGAACAGGAGCTGCTAGTTTACAATATGTGGTGAAGTTTACAGACAACAGATGGAGGCTGTGTCATGGTACAGGATGTTAAATAATACAGTTTTAATGTACACTAGAGATGGATTATTGGACTTAAGGAAAAAACACACGAGATTCATGTTATTTAGAAACACCTGTATTCTCTCTCCATCTTCCTTCAGAACAACAGCTTAAAGGCCCTGTGAGGAGTTTTGAACTGGCTGAGAAACAGACTGAAAATGATACTGATGCCTCTTTATGACCTTCAATAGCAAACAAGACCATCAGCAGCAACACTGACACCTTCTCTGTTGTCATTTTTAATGCCTGAAACCGGGGGGTAGGTAGGGGGTAGGTGTCAGACCAGCTGATGGACATCTTGCTTCAGAAACAACCTTTATTTCTCAGTTTTCATGGAAAATAATCACATTGCCTGATAAAGTTGGCTGTTAAAAAAACAACAGGATGAGTTTTTTGTTGAAAACACTACTTTTGCATGTTTAGGACAAGAGATAAGAGGTATCACTTTGTCCACAAGGGGGCGCCAGAATCGATACAAAACAAAAGTTCCTCACAGCAGCTTTAATATATTTGAGGTTAATATCACAGAACGTCATCAAACAGACTCAGTTGTACTGACTGTCACTAGTAGTTTATACTTCTGTGCCACATTATGACCTTTCTGAGTACAGACTCCATGAATAAACGACCACAGGAGCTGAAATATAACCATAATAAAACATTATGATCTGTAACTTTGTTATCAAGACAAAAAAACAAGGGTTGACTTTATTGAAGGAGATTCAT
>NC_048286.1:32273023-32311269 GCF_009762535.1 Notolabrus celidotus
ACTCAGAGCGTCCTTCATAAGTATTAAACAAACGTGAACAAATGAGCATGTTTGAGGAGTCTGTAACGTGCATATGTGAGCGCTGTGGTACGACATGCTGCTGACTCAGGAAGCTTCTGGTCACAGCGACAAGCGGATGAACTGATTTCATGACGGATAGGAAGGATGACTTTCTTTTATTCAGGAGACAGAGGATGGTGATCAAAGCTCTCAGCAGTAAATACACAACAAGAACATTCTGAACCAGATCTTTGATGCAAGCTAGTTTACCGTACACATGGCATTCAAACTTGATGTTTCAGGGAAGAGGAAGAAGTAGACATATTTCATGGTAGAATTACATATCTGGGCAGAATCATTTATGTGTTATTGATTGATTAGATGAGTGTGTGATTATACTAACTGACCCCATGAAGCAGAGGAGTCTGTCTTCTCCCTCAGTCAGTCCTGTCACTCCGTCAAAGCTCATTCTGCAATGATGATTCTGTTTTCTCCAATTTGGTTGACGTCTCTTTCACTCAGCTCCTCTTGAGTTTTAACATCCCTTCTTCATTTCTGCATTGTGTTACACTTCTCTTCTTCTTCTCTCTGCTGTTTACTCCTCAGCCAATAATCACAAACCTAAACTTTTGTGCTCTCAAATTAACAGCGACAGCTGTCACTGAAAATGTAGCGAACAGCGACGTGTGTAGGAAGGCTGTTCGCTACTGTGGTAACACCAGCAAGTTGTTAAAGCATGTAAAAATCCACGTCAAAGAGAACTCTGAATTATAAAAGAAAAGAAGGGAGAAGGAGGGAAATGCTTCAGGCAGAGTATTTGTTGTTTGCCTTTAAAAACTGTCCTGTGTTTTAACATGCATGTAATACATCAAAGTGCATAAGATACTTTTAATAATAGAAAGTAGCGGTATTGATATTGGTGATTCTGCACCTGTATTACTCCGCATCTGATTGAAACCCAAATTTGTAGTATCGGACACCCCAACCCAAGGGGGCTGAACACCAAGCGGCAACCTCCGGTCTCAAACGATGAAGCCCATGCAGAAGTGTTATAAACTGCAATACATCGAGAATCCACTTGAGGCTGGCTGCAGAAACACCGGAAACCACATAGACATGAATGGGAAAAAGACGATCTTTGCAGCATTAATAAACATGTTTACAGCCTGGTTCAAAAAACAGCTTGGCTCTATGAAGCTAATCTCTCTATCGGCACACACTGTAGGGGGGTGAATTTATTTCTAACATGACGGTTCAGAAGACATTAAGATTACGAGTTTTGCCCAAATAAGGACATGGCTGACTTGAATCCCGGTCGGGAACACACAGCTGTTGGCTAGGAGGCTCAAACCCCGCCTCTTTATGTCACACTCTGCCTGGTTGAGTTCCTTATTTTCAATATGGCCGCTGCTGCCGATTGGCTTCAAAACAGCGCTCAGGAAACAGAAAGGGTGATGTCACGGATACTATGTTCATATTTTATACAGTCTATTGGCTCTACACAGCCCTCTGATAAAGCCAATGGCTCCTCCCACTGGGCGTCACTAAATTGCAGAAACTGTTCAAAAACATTTATTTTCAACATCTAAACCAACAATAACTAATCAACAATACAAACCTCAACAACGATGCACATCACATTTTTCTAGTGGTCATTTAGTGAAACCCTAAAGCTCGTTTAGAGGAGATAAAATTATCCAACATGCAAACTTTCAATTCTGCTCCCATGTGGCACTCTTCACCCGCCATACATCTCTATTTAATACGCGGATATGGGACGCTCTGTTTCCGCGGATTCCACGTTCCCTGGTCGGTAAGCTGGTTCTGCAGGGTGTGAGTGTAATCAGTCTTCAGGTGTGCACACCTGGAGACGGAGAGGGACAGCGGATCACTGGAGATGAGGTGAGAAAGGGGAAACTGACGGGGAGGGAAAGTTTGGTATGTGTGTGTGTGTGTGTGTGTGTGTGTGTGTGTGTGATGGATGGATGGATGGATGGATTGAGTTTGGTTCTGTTTGGTTCTGGCTCTGTTTGTTTGATTTGGCTCTGCTTCTTTTTGCTTGAGTTGGTTCTGGTTCTGTTTGCTTGAGTTTGGTTCTGGTTCTGTTTGCTTGAGTTTGGTTCTGGTTCTGTTTGCTTGAGTCGGTTCTGGTTCTGTTTGCTTGAGTTTGGTTCTGGTTCTGTTTGCTTGAGTTGGTTCTGGTTCTGTTTGCTTGAGTTGGTTCTGGTTCTGCTTGCTTGAGTTTGGTTCTGGTTCTGGTTCTGCTTGCTTGAGTTTGGTTCTGGTTCTGGTTCTGCTTGCTTGAGTTGGTTCTGGTTCTGCTTGCTTGAGTTTGGTTCTGGTTCTGTTTGCCTGAGTTTGGTTCTGGCTCTGTTTGCTTGAGTTTGGTTATGGTTCTTTTTGCTTGAGTTTGGTTCTGGTTCTGTTTGCTTGAGTTGGTTATGGTTCTTTTTGCTTGAGTTGGTTCTGGTTCTGTTTGCTTGAGTTGGTTCTGGTTCTGTTTGCTTGGGTTGGTTCTGGCTCTTTGTTTGAGTTGGGTCTGCTTCTTTTTGCTTGAGTTTGGTTCTGGTTCTGTTTGCTTGAGTTGGATCTGGCTCTGCTTGCTTGAGTTTGGTTTTGGCTCTGCTTGCTTGAGTTGGATCTAGTTCTGTTTGCTTGAGTTGGTTCTGGTTCTGTTTGCTTGAGTTGGTTCTGGTTCTGCTTGCTTGAGTTTGGTTCTGGTTCTGGTTCTGCTTGCTTGAGTTTGGTTCTGGTTCTGGTTCTGCTTGCTTGAGTTGGTTCTGGTTCTGCTTGCTTGAGTTTGGTTCTGGTTCTGTTTGCCTGAGTTTGGTTCTGGCTCTGTTTGCTTGAGTTTGGTTCTGGCTCTGCTTGCTTGAGTTGGTTCTGGTTCTGTTTGCTTGAGTTGGTTCTGGTTCTGTTTGCTTGTGTTAGGTTCTGCTTCTAGGCTGTAGATCCGCCCCTGCAACAGGTCTCATGTTAGCATTTACAATAACACATATTAGGGGTAGGAATGAAAGTGTCAATAATAGCAGTACAAGTCAGACCATTAATTCAGTGATGATGAAGTCCTGTGTATGAAATTCAAAAATATGAAAAAGCTGATGCCCCATCTCCAAGAATAAGATTTCAACCCTGACCCTTGTTGCTAAATTTTGAAGGACCACTACCCAGTCAAGGGTTCTTCAGAACTAGAGGCTGGATCGTTGGCTGGATCTGAAATGGGCCCTTGACTTGAGTCTGAAAAGTGAACTAGACTAAAATGACTTTCCATTCCCCCCTAAAGAGGAACTGTCACTTTTATCAACTTGTAAGTCAGATAATAAATAAACAGCATTAAAAAGTTCCTCTCTGACCCTCTGACCACACGACATGCTTCTCACTACACATCAAAATGACAAAGTTAGGGTGGATCAATGTTTGGGGTTCACCTTCAGCTGGTGGTTGAACTTCTATCAGGGAAACCCGACAGACTGCCAAGTCCGACAGCATGCCCTTCATAATGCAGTTAGACCGTGAAGTCCTGAGAGTGAGGGGAGGATAAATCCTGGAGAGATGCATGTCATCCTTCATTACAACACTCAAACAAAGTGATGTTGTTGTGCCTTGTTTTGACACCCTTGTTCCCTCCTCCAAAATAAATCATGCCAACATAGATCTGCCCCTTAATGCAAAGTGTCCAAGTTTATGGTTTCATCACCAGCTTGACTTTAACTCTGCAGGATGTCCTCTTTTTATACATGAACACATGAAATCACTGAAATGACTCCACTGTACAAGGGACACAGAGATGAAGCTTTTCTGCCTCTGCCTCTCTGTCAGTTCTATGAATCAGCCAGAGTGAAGTTTCATGCAGTAACACAATAATACTGGGATTCAGGCCTTCAAAATAAAAGCCTCTTTGGACAAAGTTAAAGTATTTTCTCACATGGATAAATGTCAGAAAAAAACAACACTTACAGCTGACTAGAGCTGAAAATAAAAAAAGACTTTAGACTCTCACCCACTCTCACAATAAAGGACCAATAAAGATAAAGAAGCAATGATTGGACAGGTTTGCTACAGTCCAAAGACAATCTTTATTTTGTTTTTTCAAATAAAGACATTGTCCATGTCACAATCTGAAAATAATCTGTAGAAACATATCAGCAGGTGACTCCAAAATAAATTCCATAAACCTGTTTCATAAAACTTCACCTGAACTTGGTCCTCTCAACATGTCGTGTGACAGAAACACACTGGAAAAAAATGCTCCTCCACAAACAAGAAACCTTGAAATAAGAAAAAATCTGCCAATAGAAGAAGTGAAAATGTTCTTGGTAAGATTTCTTAAAATAAGACAGAATATTTAGAAAACTGTGATCTTAAAATTAGCAGTGAAAACTTATTTTAACAATATTTGACCAGTATTTTAAATCTTAGTGTCTCAGAATAAGACAGGAATGATAATAATTAGTATTTTTTCACTAATACATTTCGTGTCAACTTCTTCATTTGAGATATATTCACCTTAATTTGAGTTGTATTATAGCACTTCTCTAGGTTTAAGACCATCTTGTTCTTGAAATAAGATGACAAAGTTGAATTGTCTCATGTTGAGATATAATGTCTTCTCATAGTGAGCTGGATATACTAATATTCAGTCATGTTGTTTTTTAGGATAAGCCAGCTCTGCTCTAAAGGAGGTGTTTCATTGTGTGCATGGAGTTTGAGGAGGAATATTTTTATCTGATTTAAAGAAACAGAGTCTGAAAACTGAAACCCACCCTTAAAAACAACAACTTCTCTTTCTTTCTTTCTTTCTTTCTTTCTTTCTTTCTTTCTTTCTTTCTTTCTTTCTTTCTGTATTTCATTCTTTCTTTCGTTCTTTCCTGCTGTCCTTCCTATTTTCTCTTTTTTTTGTTTGTTTGTTTCATTCTTTTATTCCTGCTGTCCTACCCTCCTTTTTTCTTTCTTTCTTTCTTTCTTTCTTTCTTTCTTTCTTTCTTTCTTTCTTTCTTTCTTTCTCTCTTTTATCAATGGATCTGTTTTCTGATAGATTAATAAAAGTCATTTCCTTAAATCAAGTAAAGTGTTTGTCTTAAATCAAGATTATCCGTCTTCTACAAATAAGATCTCAGCTTGAAAAATGTCTGAAATGTTAAATAAACCTTGTTTCTTCTAAATTAAAACTCAAAACAAGATCATTTCAAGATTGTTTGACTTCACAAGATATTTAAGATGTCTTAAAACAAGTCCCTCTATCTTGCTCAAATGTTACTTGTTCAGTAAATTTATCTTAAATCAAGTGGGAGAAGACATTTTGACTAAAAATGAGACACATCAGACAACACAGTGGACACTCGTTTATATTGAATACATTGTGTTTTAGGGAGTTAAAAAGATGACCTGCAGTATTTGTTATTATATGTCATTATTTATTTATTCTCATGTATTTGTTGGCTTTTATTTTGTAGAGTCCAGTCGACTACTTCCGGTGTAATCACAGTTAACTTGGCACAGCTGACAGACCGCAGGCTTGCGCCACTTGATGCCCCCACATTCACTCATGCTCACACAACCACGCACACACACATACACACACACGCACACGCACACGCGCGCACACACACACACACACACACACACACACACACACACACACACACACACACACACACACACACACGTATACACACATTCCACCAGTGACTCTGTTGTGGTCGCCTCGCCTGCAGTAACGGACGTGCTTTTGGATTTAGCAGCCGGTGCCTCCGTTCAGCGATGGAGTGAAGAAGAGCTGCATAGAGGTAAGCGGGGCTCTCATCCGTGGACTGATGGGATTCAGGTCCGAGCGCGTAAAGGGGCTCAGGATTCAACAGCTTATCAGAACCTGGTCATCAGAGAGAATATGAGTCACACCTGGTGAGGTGGATGGATGGATGTCTGTTCCAAACTGTGCGTTTTAGTGGCGGTACAGCCATCGTTAGGGGGGCTTTGCTTCATTTTTTTGCTCTCAGCTGCATTAAAGCTCCAACAGCAGCCCTCAGACGTGCCATTCTCGCGCGTGGGGGGGATTCTCGCTGCTGTCGCCTTTCAGATGTGTCCTTGCTAAATGAATAAAAGTCTCACGCCTGGTACATCATCTCCAGAAGAGTCTTATTGATCTCATCTTATATCTGTCTTGAAAGTTTGTGGATTGATTGACACCATGACAGCAGAACAGTCTGTGTGGGAGAGACGTGTTGTCCAGCAGCCAAAGCATCATCATCATCATCATCATCCACAGAGGTGCAGTGCTGTGATGATGTATGGCGACAACACCACCAAGGTAGACAGATATATATGTAATCAGCTGAGACAGGGTTTGTGATGGGAGCTGTACAATAATTGGTCAGTGATGTGACTCTGTGTACTCGTGGACCTGGTGACAGGGTGATAGGGGGTCCCCGTCCCCGACACACAGGCTGCAGTGCCGGATGAGAGGTGCGCATGCAGACCGGGCGCGCACAGCTGGAGGCTGGGTTGCTATGGAGGCAAGAAGTCTCGGAAGCTCGTGCAGTTGCTATACTGACCAGTTCTTATCTGAGAAAGGCGCATGTGATGTCAGGAGTGCTGTGTGGTGCAGAAATGTTCAGTGGATGGTGGGGGATGGAGGGGGTGGGGGTGTGTATACTCTGAATCTTCCGCCTCAGTGGGAAGTTTGTCGCCCAGAGGATGGCAGCGTCAGAGCCGCCTGTGGCTGAGGAGGAGGAGGAGGAGGAGGGGACGTGCAGATCCCAGCATGTCCAACATTCAACAAGACAGGAGAATATCTTCATCATATTATTACAACTACACTTAACATGCATGGGGGGAATGAGTTGCATAGTGCATTCCTTTAATAGCTTACAGTACTTGTGACAGTGCAGACTATAGGGGTTCCCATGTAATACACACAGCTTAAAGAAATGTCCTCTGTTAATAAAAATAATAATAATTATGAAAGTGCTTTAAAAGTTTCTCTAAGACACTTTAAAAAAAATAAATTATACAATAGGTAAGGCAACTTTATTTGTATAGCGCATTTCATAGATGAGGGCAACTCAATGTGCTTTACATTAAAACATTAAAAGCCCTGGAAACATTCAGACAAGCATAAAAGAGCACAATTAAAATGACAAATATGTTAAAACAGAAAAGAAAATTAGAAATATATTAAAAGTATGTTAAAATTTTATTTTAAAGTGAGTTAAAATAAGATAGGAAGGCAGTGGGAAATAAAAAAGTCTTAGTCTTTGATTTAAAAGAGGAGAGAGTTTGAGCGGACCTACAGCTTTCAGGGAGTGTGTTCCAGATATGTGGAGCATAATGACTAAATGCTGCTTCACCATGTTTCCTTCTGACTCTAAGGACTGAAAGCAGACCAGTACCTGATGACCTCAGAGGTCCAGATAGTTCATACAGTAGCAGCAGATCAGCCTAAACCATTCAGTGCTTTATAAACCATCAGCAGGATTTTAAAGTCTATTCTCTGACAGACAGGAAGCCAGTGTAGGGATCTAAGAACTGGAGTGATGTGGTCTACTTTGTTGGTCCTTGTTAGGACTCGAGCAGCAGCATTCTGTATGAGCTGCAGCCGTCTGATGGACTTTTTAGGGAGTCCTATAAAGACCCCGTTACAGTAGTCTAGTCTGCTGAAGATAAATGCATGGAGGATACAATAGATGAGGAAAGGTTTTGAGTCCGGATTTGAATGTGGTGAGTGAGGGAGAGAGTCTGAGGTGTTTGGGGAGAGAGTTCCAGAGGGTGGGGGCAGCGACAGAGAAGGCCCTGTCCCCCTAGGTTCGGTGCTTGGGTTTGGTGAGACAGGGTGAGGAGGTTGGCATTGGTGGAACGGAGGTTACGGGAGGGACTGTATGGCTGCAGAAGGTCAGTGAGGTAGGAGGGAGCTAGGTTATGGAGGGCTTTATAGGTGATGAGGAGGATCTTGTACTGTATTCTGGAGGTGATGGGAAGCCAATGGAGGGATGATGTGGTCTCTGGAGCGGTAGTGAGTGAGGAGGCGTGCAGCTGAGTTTTGTATGTATTGTAATTTGTTGAGGAGGGTGTTGGGTGTACCGTAGAGGATGCTGCTGCAATAATGGAGTCTTGAGGTGATAAAGGCGTGGATGAGAGTTTAGACTAGCCTCTGAGCTCCTCAATACCTAAACTGGTATTTTTGGTTTGTCGTTCTATCATGTCTTGACCTGTCTTCAAATGTAAACATCCACAGAATCTATAACCTACACCAAAAACATTTAAATAAGGTCAAAGAACAGGATGATAGTAAAGTTGTGCAATACATGTAAAAACTACAACACTGTGATGTGATTGTATTCATGGGATATGGCTGTAAATTATGAATCCAAAACAAATCAGAACATTGAAACCTAAAAAAAACCTCACTTTATTAGATATTTAAACCACATGAGGTTGAGCAGAGGCAAGTGGTAAGACTAAAATCAGTCATGTGGAATCAGTCATGGTTGGCACACTAGTTCACCGTACTCTGAGGTTAACTGCAGGGTCAGTGTTAGTCTCCTGGATGGAGGAAATGCATCATACTTGTACTAACATGCTGCCAGAAGACGAGTCATGATGCTTTTGTTGATTTTCAGTGAATTGATGAATCCTTTTCAAACGTCCAGAAGCTGAGGTTTAGTTGAAAACAGATGATACAAAATAAATTGTGTCAAAGTTTCCATTTCTTCAGCTTCCTTAGATTAAAAAATAGAGCAACATCCCCGGTCTCTCATGTGGGGATCAAGTAATGTGGTATCAGTTGTTGATCGATCACATGGACCTGTCAGTCTTGTGATGTTCCCACATTTCTGTTTTTGTGTCCTTATCAAAGGAGATACAGTCACACGTTGCGTTGAAGCGTCTCAGTGTGAGAGGAACAGCTTACAGGAAATGGCTGTGCTGTTGAATCTGCAGTTTGAACCCTCTGGCTTTCCTTCTTCTTCTTCTTCTTCTTCTTCTTCTTCTTCTTCTTCTTCTTCTTCTTCTTCTTCTTCTTCTTCTTCTTCTTCTTCTTCTTCTTCTTCTTCTTCTTCTTCCTGCTTTCCGGAGTACAGTTTGAAGGGAACAGTTTGTCTCTGACTGTCTTCAAACTATTTCAATACATTAGTTATTTGATGAGTCATTCATAGTGTCGCAGTCGATCCATGTTTGTACTTTCACAGGTCTCGCTTCTGATGCGCTGCCTAGACGACACATCTCGTGTGAACACAATGCGCGACTCGACACTTAGAATATGACATGACAAGTTCTGTCTGAACGGCCTGTTACTCCTCCACTGTCAGTTCTACTGATTGTGTGATGTTCACTGCAACCACGGAGGTTTTTGTTTCAGGCCCAAAGTTTCCTTTAAAACTTCACAGGAAGTCCTTTCACTTTGCTTCAATGATATCTGTAGTTCAGACGACTGAGGAGACATTCAGCCCACAGACCAGACCTCATGAAGGGATCACAGGCAGGACTGAAAACTTGGATATTTTAAATAATAATAATAACAATAATAATAATAATAATAATAATAATAATAATAATAATAGTAATAATAATAATAATGATAATAATAATGATGATAATAATAATGAATATAAAAATAATAGCAATAATAATAATAGCAACAATAATAATAATAATAATAATAATAATAATACTACATATAAAAACAATAACAATAATAATAGTAATAATAACAATGTTAATAATAACAATAATAATAGCACAAATAATAATAATAATAATAATAATAATAATAATAATACATATAGAAATGATAACAATAATAATAATAGCAACAACAAAAATAATGTAATAATAATAATAATAATGGTGTTATACACTTCTAATACTAATACTACTAATATTACAGCTAATATTATTATTATTATTACTAATAATAATAATAATAATAATAATAATGATAATAATAATAATAATAATAATAATAATAATAATTATTATTATTATTATTATTATCATTATTATTATTACTATTATTACTATTATTACTATTATTACTATTATTGTTATCTCATAAAGGGTTTACATGCAAGACTGAAAACTTGGAAAATTGTAATTAATTTTTAGATTTACCCTTACCCTAAAATATGAAAAGTAAATTACAAAAAAGTAAAATAAACATCATTTTTTAAACATTTTTTACTGCATTTCTACCTTTGTTGGGTGATTGTTCAAAAATAAACAACAGCTACCTGAGCGGGCTGCACAAGGCGAGCGTCACATGCTGGAAATATTTACTCGTGCATATACAGTAAGAGAGTCTGCTGATCCAGCAGGCAGCACACAGACCTTAGATATCATATAGAGTACTGCAGAGGCATCATGAAAAACAGATTATTTCCTTGTCTTTAAACGGAGATTTAAGCTCAGACTTGACCGACTATCTGTCCCTGTTTCCATCTGGGTTGTAGAGCATCACGGCTGTAGTAAAATCAGAGTTATTAATGATTCATCTCAGTACATCCCTAGCTGCTGAGTGTGTGAGTTACTTTATGTGTGTTAAACCACTTTTATTACTCCTGTGTGTTGGAGTTGAATGAACAGACTGTGGTAGTAGGATGGAGTTGTACATGTACCAGATTGATTTCTTAAAAAGAGTGGGAAACCTTTGAAGGATTCCTCCTCTCTTCACTCCTAACTCTTGAGACCCCACAGTGCAGTGGGAGGAGCATGGACTCAAGCTGCAGGTGGGAAGACATTTTTCAAATCAGATATTTTCACTTTTCAAACTCAAGCATCACTTATTACAACTTTTAGTAGAATTGAAATACAAATAACAGTCTGTCTTTGCGTTAGCTGAAATTAAGAGTTACTCTGAGCAAGGTCCAAGAGAAAAGACAAGTTACTCTGACCGAGGCAGTTTCAGGGCCAGTTCGGAGCCGGTGCTCCATTGAGAATCGTTTTTTCTGGTCTAGAACCGTGAACCGCTTAACATCAGGGGCGAGGGGTGGTGTTGCTGTGATCAAAAACACAAACCAAACGTGTTTCCCCCATTGTCCTGCAGCTAAAAAGTAAGAGACTAATGGATTCCAAGGCAAAGCAGTGGTTGGCCGAGGAGACAAGCTGCCGTTGTCCGCCATCGTTGTTGTTGTGAGAGAAAGTTTGCGCTAGCGCTGCTGGGAAAAGCGGTCACGTAAATTTACTCTCTTTCTGTTTTTATTGGAAGTGCTGCCCCTGTTCTGGCCCACCATTTGTCTCAAGCCATGAGTTGAAAGGTCATCACAAAGTTAAGATGCTAATGTGATTATTGATGTGGCTGAAGCCCCACCACAAAATTGTTGGGTGGCCAAACTGGGGCACTGACTGTTGGCCAGGCGGGGAAAACATTAGGGGCTTACCCCAAACCTAGGAGGGTTACTTCCACTAATCACATCTCCTTTAACTTATTTTTATACAACATTTTAACAAATGTTACATTTTTGTAGATTTCTAATGTTAACATTAAAAATGTAACTCTACAGTGTCAACATTTAAATCTGCTGAACTCTTTAAGGACTCAAATGAAGATGATCGTCCAAAGTCAAAGCATCAACAAAAATAATATTCAAATCCACAGAAACTACTGTCTCTGCTGAAACACAATAGCTGATTTGAATATAAGGAATGCCTCTGACATGGCAAATAGCCAATCATGTTTAAGAATTTCAGGGTGGCCAATTAGTTTTCAGGGGTGGACATGGCCACCCCCTGGCTCCCCCACTGCCTACGTTACGTTCCATATACTTCAATCAATCAATCAATCAATCAATCAATCAATCAATCAATCAATCAATCAATCAATCAATCAATCAATCAATCAATCAATCAATCAATCAATCAATCAATCAATCAATCTTTATTTGTATAGCGCCAAATCACAACAAACGTTATCTCAGGACGCTTTTACAAACATAGGAGGTCTAGACCACTCTATGTCAAATTATGAACAGAGACCCAACTTCAAGACAGGGTAAGACTCAGTCTGACCCCACCTTAATCCACCATGAGCATTGCACATCGCAGTATTTAGCTAGTTACAGTGGAGAGGAAAAACTTCCTTTAACAGGCAGAAACCTCCAGCAGGACCAGACTCATGTTGGACACACATCTGCTGAGACCGAGTTGGGTCTGGAAAGACAGATAGAGGGGAGTAAGAGAGAGAGGTGATAGTGATGAGACGAGTCGTAGAAGCTGTTGCCGTTGGAGTCCAGCACGTCCGTATCAGCTGGAGTCCAGATCGTCCGCAGCAGGAGGACGTCTACGGCAGCTCAGAGGAATCTACGAGACAAGGGAGCTCAGGGACTCCAGAAAGGTCTATGGTTAGTAACTTTAATGGGACAGGGGGAGTTAAAGTAAGTGTTGAAGGGGTTGGGGGGAAGGGGGTGAGCTAGGATCCCAGTGTGTCAGTGTGCCAGTTCCCCCGGCAGTCTAGGCCTATAGCAGCATAACTAAGACCTGGTCCAAGCCTGATCCAGCTCTAACTATAAGCTTTATCAAAAAGGAAAGTTTGAAGCCTACTCTTAAAAGTGGAGAGGGTATCTGTCTCCCGGACCTTGACTGGTAGATGATTCCAAAGGAGAGGGGCCTGATAACTGAAGGCTCTACCTCCCATACTACTTTTAGAGATTTTAGGTACAACTAGCTAACTACTTGACCCTTGCTTGCCCCAAATCCATGAACATAACAAAGTAGACCCTCTGTAATACTTTCCCCCTGAATTACCCTCCCAGCTTCCATCATCACAACAGGCAGCAATCCAGAATGTTTCCACACGAAGCTGTGAAGAGCATCTCTGAAACCCGTCTCTGAGTTCTTCTTTTCAACCTTTCTGTTTGGCGTAAAGTCAGAAGAACACCTATTATAAGCCTGGAGTAGCTCACATTATCTTCACCTCACCTGGTTCATTGTTGCTGGGAGTGAGTGTGTGTGTGTGACTGTGTGTGTGAGTGTGTGTGTGTGTGCAGAGCTGCCTTAACTCTGCTCATGGTGAAACTTACAAAGAGCAGAAACGACAGAAGCAAAAAGACAAAACAAAGTGTCCCTCCAGTGTGTTCAGTTCATTCTGCTTTGACCTTGACGAGTCTTTAGAAGACTTGAAAGTCTGACACCGTCCCACATCTGAACATATCAAAGTCACATTCTTCAAGATTTTCTTTTTCACATTTAGAAAGCACGACCACACAGCTGTCACCGAGTATGAGGCGGTTTGCGGCCCATACATTTAGCTGGATTAGAATTGCTAGCTGCATGCTGAGGCAGCTCTTACCTCAGATTTCCACTGACTTACTGAAGCTGTCCGCTGCTTTCATCACATCGTGACCCAGCAGGGAGAGTGTGCCGGACTGACAGGTCACATGCAGAACACACGGACGGTGTCATCTTTTCACATCTTTTTCCTAGAAAATGAAAGGAAGTCATGATCGTATCATCCTCGCCTGAAAGGCCCTTTGAATCTTTAATCAACACATTTCACATGGTGCTCATGAATGCATGCATACTAAAGAGGCTGATGCATATGGTGATATAAGATTGAGCTTAAGAGGAATCTTTGTTGATATGATGGTGTGGATCTTGAAAGAGGGGAGCCTGTGCTTTCAGTTTTCCACGTTTCTTTGTAAGTGTGTCTGTAAAATGGAACACTCTGCTCTCCGCCCTGTCTTGAGCAGGCGGCAACCTCTTGTCTAAAAATATGAGCCCAATGCAGAAGTGCTAAAAACTGCAGTTCACCGAGGATTCGCTTGAGGCTGGTTCTTGCAGTACCGGAAACCACATACACACCAATTCAACAAAGCCGATCTTTACAGCAGAAATAAACATGTTTACAGCCTGGTACAAAAGACGAGTGTAGTCTGTAGTCTGCACACACTGTACAGGGGGTGACTTTTTACATAACGCAGCAGTTTCGAAGATTCTTAGATCACAAGTCCTCCAATGAGAGGCACAGCTGACTTGATTGACAAGCGGGAACACTGTAGCTGTTGGCTAGGAGGCTCAAAGCCCGCCTCTTTATGTAACACTCGCTCAACAGCAACAATATGGCCGCTGCGGACGATCGGCCTCAAAACAGCGCTTCAGAAACAGATGGCTGACGTCACAGATACTATGATCATATTTTATACAGTCTGAGGTTTAAAAATGAAGTAAATGCACAAAAAAACTGAAGTTCCTCGAGTGTCTACTTGAGTAATCCGAATGTTCAACCAGCAGAACCAAACATGTTTACACCTTGGTAGGCAAAACAGTCTCTACAGCTCATTTCGAAGAGTTTTTCATGCATCCAGAGCTCTTCATCATGAGGGACGTTGCTGACTTGACAGATGGATGTGTGCATGGTAGAGGTGTGCTAGCAGGCTCCAGGCCCTCCTCAGCTCCATCTAAAAGGTGGAGCTCATGTTGTGAACTATCGTGAACTGAAGAGAGGACTCGAACTTGTAGGTGAGGAGCTATTCAACTCGATGGTTCGTGTTAAAGACACGTCGCTCATGGGAGAATGGGTCGCGATTGAAAGCTCTGTTTAAGCTCTCCCTTTCTCTGTTTTGAGGTAGACGCTTTGTGAAGTTACTTTCCTCCGACTCACTTATTTCTTGAACAGTGGACTCTCATCTGTCGTCTGTGTGTATTTAACTGGAAGACTGGAGGAACTCTGTAGCTGTTGGCTAGAAGGCTCAAAGCCCGCCTCTTTATGTAACACTCGCTCGACAGCAACAATATGGCCGCTGCGGACGATCGGCCTCAAAACAGCGCTTCAGAAACAGATGGCTGACGTCACAGATACTATGATCATATTTTATACAGTCTGAGGTTTAAAAATGAAGTAAATGCACAAAAAACTGAAGTTCCTCGAGTGTCTACTTGAGTAATCCGAATGTTCAACCAGCAGAACCAAACATGTTTACACCTTGGTAGGCAAAACAGTCTCTACAGCTCATTTCGAAGAGTTTTTCATGCATCCAGAGCTCTTCATCATGAGGGACGTTGCTGACTTGACAGATGGATGTGTGCATGGTAGAGGTGTGCTAGCAGGCTCCAGGCCCTCCTCAGCTCCATCTAAAAGGTGGAGCTCATGTTGTGAACTGTCATGAACTGAAGAGAGGACTCGAACTTGTAGGTGAGGAGCTATTCAACTCGATGGTTCGTGTTAAAGACACGACGCTCATTGGAGAATGGGTCGCGATTGAAAGCTCTGTTTAAGCTCTCCCTTTCTCTGTTTTGAGGTAGACGCTTTGTGAAGTTACTTTCCTCCGACTCACTTCTTTCTTGAACAGTGGACTCTCATCTGTCGTCTGTGTGTATTTAACTGGAAGACTGGAGGAACTCAAAAGCTCAAAGCCCGCTTCTTTACGTCACACTTGCTCAACAGCAGATATGTTGAGTTCAAACTTTCCAATGCGGCTGCCGATTGGCCTCAGAACAGCGCTTCAGAAACAGATGGGTGACGTCACAGATACTTCTTCCATTATTTATACAGTCCATGGTCTTGACTCACACTTGCCCTCCCTTGTTACTTCACCCCTCAAGGTTTGGGTCCTGGTTTGGGATCAGAACACTTTGACCTTATAGTCATTATTATGTCTTTGTAGAGGTATGCTTGAATGAAACACCACATAGTGAAATCCCTGATGTTTATATTAGCAGTACAACGCTGACCAAATCTGTGAACACATTCTTAAACCAACACACAATTAACATATAACAACTATAGCCAATCACATCACAATCACATTTGAAGCTTTAGTAAATAACACTCTTTTCAAGATAAAGGTTCAGTGACACATTATGAAGGCTCAGATTGTCTCATGATCACTCGGTCCTTTATGTGGATGTCCTTGCGTCATTTTTCACGAGTACACATCAGCTCCTCTGCGTGTTCAATAATAAGTACAGTAGTGTGAGCACAGTGGCTTCAACATCAGAGGAGATACGCGCTGTCTTGTTCTAATGTCACAATGCATTAGCTGTGCACGGTGAGCACCCGAGCTGGATTAAGTGCAGACCATGCAGGGGAAGTGTAATGACTCCCAGTGGATAACACCATATCATTATGTGTAACAGTTGGTTACCGTCACTGTCACTTCGTTCAGAATGAGGAGTCTGATTAATGAGAACAGTTATAGATCATGTTTTTGGCATCAATAACTTCATGATGAATCCACCTCACAGACTCCCATAGTCTACTGGACCTCAGTCAGTCCTGGTAAAAGCCTGATCCTTCACCACTAACACTGAAACTGTTGTTCCGTAGCTCTGAAGGAAAGCTGCTGCATGTCTGTTCCTCTGCAGCCACCTCCCTCACCCTCCCTGTGCCACCTATGTCCCGGCTTAAGTGGTAATATTCTGAAGTACTGGGATCAATTATACATAAACTCCAGCCCTGTGGTCTTGCATTTTATAGTCCTGCTTTGTTGAGTTCTTCTGCCCCGAGCCTTTCTGCTGCCCTGCTCTTTACTGCTTCAGCGACTTCCTCCTCTTTCCCCCTCCTGTTTCCTTGAACTCTATATCTGATATCAATTATGGAGCTTTGAAGCTAAAGTGAGAGTTAACCCAACAACCTTAGTTTAATCTCTGTCTAACAAAAACACTACGCCAAAAGGTGCATTTCGACCAAGAGTCTTTCAGCCCCCAGAACTACTTTACCCTGAACTAAAAGGTTCCTGCCCCCCATGGGGCTGAAGTCCCGGGTAGATTGTGCAAATCAGGCCAGTGACGTTTGGAGGAAATACAAAGTAAATGCACTACACCACCAGACCAGTAGAGGGCAGTAAATCAAAGACGAATGCTATTCATCACAGATGACACCATAGAAGCAGATGGACAGGCAGGTATCATTATGAGCAACACAACAGTTAGCCTGTTAGCATGAAGAGACTCAGCTGGCGCTGTTTTAGATGGTGCTATATTTCATCACAGATGGATTCACTGAATCAACACGTGAGAGGAGATAAGTGCGAGTAGCAAAGACGTTTCAACACGGCTTTAAAATCCTTTTGAACTCAAAAAGCCATGGCAGAGATCGGCCGGTGTTTCGGTTTAAATGGCGACCCTGTTAACTGGAGACTCAAAAGATTGACAAAAAAAAATTTGACAGATAAAATTTGACCAAAAAAAAATGACATTTTTTTTTTTACAAAATAAAATTTAAAAACAAAATATTTCACACAAAAAAAATGACAAAAAAATTGTTTTAACCAAAAATTTGAAAAAAATAAAAATTGAAAAAAGAAATTTTTGAAAAAAAAATATTTGAAAAAAAAAATTTGTTTAAACAATTTTTTTTTTTTTAATAATTTTGAAAAAAAAAAACATTTTTGAAAAAAAATGTTTTTGCAAAAAAAAAAAGTTGACAAAAAACATTTGGCAAAAAAGTTGACCCCGGAGCCTGTCGAAAAAAGGTAATTTTCCTCAAATTTGAAATGGTGCTCCAAAAGCAGAAAAACATGAAAAAATGTGAAACTTTTGACTTGAGGTTAAAAACATGTAAAAAGCAATGAATGAATCAACACGTGAGAGGAGATAAGCGCGAGTAGCAAAGACGTTTCAACACGGCTTTAAAATCCTTTTGAACTTAAAAAGCTGTGTCAGAGATCGGCCGGTGTTTTGGTTTTAACAGCGACCGTGTTAACTGGAGACTCTCAGCCGGATGCATCCCTCATAAACGTCTTTAGACGATCATTAAATATCTGATGAGGATATTTTGAAATCTTAATAAAAACTGAACTAGTTTGCATTCCCAGGAACTCCCTCTGTGTTTCATCAGCTGTGTAAACTCCACAAACACTGACACGTTCAGCTGAAGGTCTCCAGTTTACAGGGTCACTTTTAAAACCAGAACACCGGGAGAGACGCGTTCACGGTGGGCTGAGAGAAGACTACTGTTACAAGCTGCTAAATCAAGAGAATCACAGCTTCTTCTTTTGAAAAGTACACACACATACAAAAAAGATAGAACAAATAAAAACTAATGAAAGAAAGAGAAATCAAGAGAATCACAGATGTGTGTGATGTTATTGTGGACGGAGGGAGGAATAAAAACACTGCGGTTAATCTACCAATCAGACACGTTCAGCATTGCAGGCCCCGCCCCCCAAAAGTCCCAGGACCTTTGAAAAGGACTATCCCCCTAGCAGGGGCTGTTTAGGGGAGAGATTATCTACCCCTGAATTAAGTTCCTCCAGCCGAAAAGCCCCTAAAATAGAATAAAGTGTCTCCACCAGGTGTGAGCGCAGGCTTCCTGTTTGACTCAATGATCTCTTTTTCAAACTTGCTGAAAGAAAGTCCTCAAACTGAACATGAGTTGTCATACATCCATAAAAAACAACTCACAGACTGTTTCCTGTGGCCGACATAACCCCACTCGGTACATTCAGAGCAGGTGTGGACACTAAAACGATTCTGTGACACAGCCGCTCGGTGAATGGTCAGCATGAGTCACACATTCATCTGAGATCTGCTTAAGAACGAGGGAGTTAATGGACATCCTGCTCGTGGTATTCAGGTGGGTAGATGCGACAGGAGTGCAGATTAAAGACAGAAGCACAGTGTTCAGGTGCAGAGTCTCAAAAAGAACATCCTGAATCCTTTCTCTAATGTATTTGTTTCATTACATCTGCAGTTTAAAGTGCTTTGTTCTCAATCAGGGGCGTTCTTCAGCAACCAATCTCCAAGTCGATTAAATGGAAATTGAAATTCAGATTAGTCGACTGGTAAAAAGAAACTAAGAGCTGAGCGCAGTTTATTCCAAAGGACCAAACACTCTCCACAATCACATGTAGCCTTTGTAATGACTACTTAAAGCAGGTCATCACTTTATTCAATATCAATATTCATGATTATTTTAAATGTGAAACGCTGAAATGTGCAACACAAATAACATTTATTATTCATATAATTTGTGGCTAAAACAAAAAATCCAACAACATTTAAAATACAACATACATACATAAAAATCATAATTAATTACAACATTAACAATAACAGACTGATGACATCCTAACAGACTGAGATTCAAAATGTCTGTGCTGTTGAACAGCTGTCATCCATGAACATTAAACAGCTGACACACACACATTTGTTGAATCAAATCAACCCTTCAGCTTGCTCTGATGGAAGTCCGGGACTTCTCTGAGTCCAGGCCTCACAGAGATAGTTTAGGTACAACGCCGCGTCCTCCTGCTCCACCACTCGAGCTGATCCCCATTAAGGGTACAGGTCTCCATCCAGTAGAGCTTCATCAGCTGTTAGCTCTCTCAGCACCCTGGTCCCTAAACGTTGCATAGGGAAGCTTTTGGGCTTTTTTAAAGCTAACAGCTAAAAGAACAGTAAAGGAGACAGAGATATATATATTTGCTGAATCTGGTCTCGTGATTCACACAAGCATCTCCTTTGGAACATCAACCGCCTGACAGCTGGAGTCATGTGACCAAAGGTTTCCCACGGTAATTACTGAATCAACAATCATCCGACTCCCCTCCAGCTCAGACATCTGGACACGGATCTGGTGGAATTTGACGGTCAGTACTCTTACAGCCAAATTCCACCAGATCCATGTCCGGTCCATTTCCGATCCGTCACAGCTCCAGATCTGATAGGTTTCTATTCTAGTCAATGTGTTAACTTCCACTGGATCCGCTCCGTTGCGTTCCGGCTGCGTCTCTGATCCGGCAGGTCGGAGCCCTCCGGATCAGATACACAAGACTTCTATTGACCCCGGATGCCGGAGCACGACGCATCAATCTCAACAGAGCAGATGGAGCGGGGACAGGAAGTCAGGTTTCACCAAAACAAAATGAAAACATCCGGTTAACTTTCAGAATAAAACACTCTGTGTTATCACCAGATCGTATTTCACTTAACTACAACAACAAACCAAAGTCATGATGAGCGGAGCCAGGCCTGGAGTCAACAGGTCAGAGGTTTTCAGAGGACCAGAAAGACAACATGGATGAGGAGAGGAGGAGGAGGAGAATCCTTGATTCAGGGATTACCGTGGGGAAAACCTCGGTCACATGACTCCAGCTGTCCGGCGGTCCTGCTCCGTGCTGCGATCTGAAAACGCAACCGGTGGGTGTTGACGGACGAGAGAGCACGGCGCCGGATCACACACGAGCAAGCCACCATACCATCTACTACCTGTAGTAGACATCCATGTCCAGTTAGCGGCACATGTGCATCATTACTTAAATATTGCCGAGTCTGGTGTCTGAACTCACATGCATGAGATCATTGTCGGGCTGGCTTTGTTTTAAAGCACTGGCAGGCTTCATGGCTACCCGGCCATTGCTAAATGTCACGACTGAGATCATAGTTTGTTAATATGTTTGATATTGATAATGATCTCCTGACTAACCAGATGTAGCCACACTGAAGCTTCCAGGTTGGTCATCCAGAGTGTTACGGTGGTAAAGCATTCAGAGGAATCACAGGTTACCTCTAACCAGGCCTGAAACACACAATTTAAAGGGATATTTCAGTATTTTTGAAGAGGGGATGTATGAGTTACATAAGTGTTTTAGCCACGGTGGACGTCGGTCAGCTTGGCTACAGTTTTCTGCAGATGGAGACAAGGCTACTGACAATTTAGCTGATTGTGAGAGACCCCGACCCGAGCACTCATCTCTCTGTTTCAGTGTAATCTCTACTGAGACATTTTTCAGATCTTTGATTTAACATCAGAAAACCTGTTTGTTTCTGCACCATTTCCAGGCTCACACACTGTTCTCTACAAAACCGTAGATACTAAATTATCAGATGTATTTGTGTGTGTGTGTGTGTGTGTGTGTGTGTGTGTGTGTGTGTGTGTGTGTGTGTGTGTGTGTGTGTGTGTGTGTGTGTGTGTGAGCAGAGTAAACAATGAGCTAATCCTGCTTTGAATGGTATTATTGGAAAGGTGCCTACTGTGAAAAAGTGGGACAAGTGAATCGTGGGGAAAGCCCGAGCAGATGGAATCACTTTGATGGATGATAGTGTGTTCTCTCTGTGTGTGTGTGTGTGTGTGTGTGTGTGTGTGTGTGTGTGTGTGTGTGTGTGTGTGTGTGTGTATGTGTGTGTGTGAGAGAGAGAGGGAGAGAGAGGGAAAGAGAGAGAGAGATAAAGGGAGGATTCCCCATTTCCCAGCTGGTGCTTGTGTTGCCTGCTGACCCTGGGGAAAGAAGGAGTATCCCTTCTGAAGAGCAGCCGGTCACAGAGACAAACCGTCCTCCATGCAGCCCTGGGAAAATGTGGAATACTCCTTTAATGGAAAACCAGAGCTCATTCTCACAGCCACGATAAGATGGCTGAATAAACCTTATCAAGAAGAGATGACGTGGTGTGTTTTGTAAGGAAATAGTGTTCAGACCAGCAGGAGATGAAGTGAGGGGGGTATTTTTAGGAGAAGTGGAGATGTACCAAGCTGTTTGTGTTTAAATGAGCTTTGCTACACCTGAGTGAAGACACTAAGAAACTGTTGGTCCCACTGGGAGCGCTACCACCGAAGATGGAGGAAGAATCTGTGTGTGTGTAGATGTGTGTGTGTGAGAGCAGGCAGGATCCATTTAAAGCAGACAGGCCCAGAGGAATCAGTGTACACTATGAAGAGAAAGCTGCCGTGCTCTCTGCTGTAGATCAGAGTGATTCATGAGTGACTAAAGCCGGATGTGGAGATCTGTGATCCGTGGGGATCACCTCCAGGCAGCGTGCATATGAACCGTGGAATAATTGCAAAATTCAAACCATCATGGTGTGAAGTACAGTGTGACTGACTCTGTGTTTACAGAACAGTGAGAACAGTCTGCAGTGATGTGGATGCAAGAGGCCGCACAGAGCATTCTTCACTAATGCATATGATTGGCTCAGAGGTCTGGCGTCCTCCTGCGGGGCTGTGTGAAGCTGTGGGCGGGTTTTTCTGCCAGTCAATAAAATGTTGTTTCACTCGTTAGTTTCCATGAGCATATCTGCATGTGAAAGCAGAATATGATGGTGAGGAGAAGGGTTGTTATTGCTGAAAGATTTATGATTTGGAGTTTTACTTTTGGTTGATTATGTTTGAGGGCACGTCAGTGGCATGAAGAAAAAACAGTCCTATGAAGAAACTGGATGCATGCGCGATAATACAACTCTAGATCTTTCCCATGTAATCCCCTGATGATGGTTGAGCTTTTTGTGTAACTCAACTTTATTTGTAAAGCACCTTTCATACTGTACATACAAGTGTCGTGTCTTAACAGCCCTTGATGTGCAGATGCAGAATGAATGAACTTTGTGACACTGGCTTGCTTGTATTGCAATATGTTTAATTACAACAAATAGCATCAGTATCAGTAACAAGCATCGCGACTGCTTGGAGGGCGACTCGGCCAAATGAAACCTCCTCCTGACGGTCTCCAAAGGCCGTCTTATAAAGGATGTAGGTGTCCTCAAAACACACACATATATGGACATCTCAATACCAGTACTACATTGTTATTTTGGACTCTATCCCTGAAGACCTTAAAATGACCATGTCAGGTGACCATTGGTCAAGGATGCCAACTGTCACTGTCAATCACATTTATAGGCAATGTGCTCTTTTCTTAGGAATTCCTGGAGTCATTCTACAAATTCCTGAAACCTCCTGAAGTGATTTTAAACAGCATAGACTAACAACATGTACTTTATCTGATGTGGTTAAATATCAGATACTTCACAAGCATGCAGCTTCTTCACAAAAGAACAGAGACAGAAAACAACAGATATGTGTAAAATAATAAAAGACATAATCATAAAAAATACTTGAAAATAAAATAAATAAATGAAATGAGTAGAAATGGAAAAATGAAAATCAGTTACAGTTAAAAGGATCAGATAAATGCAAGAACTAAATAAATAAGATAAATGTTGTTAAAACATTGATTATAATAATTATGTTTCTGTCCGGCTGAACGGTGGTGCGGTGGGTAGCGCTGTTGCCTCAAAGCTAGAAGGTTCCTGGTTCAAATCCCGGGCCGGGCGGGTGCCTTTCTGTGTGGAGTTTGCATGTTCTCCCTGTGCATGCGTGGGTTCTCTCCAGGTACTCCGGCTTCCTCCCACAGTCCAAAAACATGCTCTCCAGGTTAATTGATCACTCTAAATTGCCCGTAGGTGTGAGTTTGTGCGTCAATGGTTGTCTGTCTCTCTGTGTTAGCCCTGTGATAGGGTGTACCCTGCCTTCCATCCGAAGCCAGCTGGGATAGGCTCCAGCCCCCACTGTGACCCCTAATGGGATAAGCGGTCAAGATAATGGATGGATGGATGTTTCTGTCCTTGAACTGACATTTTCATACGAGTGCAGATAACAAGCCGATGTAGATGTCATCAATCTAAACTCTTTCTTGTATCTCAAGTTGCAGCTGGACTGTAAACAATGACGGCACTTCAAAGAGGATCAGGATTTAAGATAGACCGATTAATCGATAACCGATTAATGGCATGTTACAGTAATCAGTATGGGCATAAATAAGCCAACACTGTCTGCAGACACTGCAGGCAGCTGTGGAGCAATGTTAGCATCCCCCTAAGTGGTAGCACATCAGATCTGAATCTTTGGTGTTTGATATAAATTATCTTATGATGTGTAGAAGTCAGTTTAATAGAATTGCAAGACAGTTCTTTTATCCAGACCTGTGTGTTTTTCTTTTTTACTTTGACATGCTTCGACTACAGACTCCCTGTGGTCTTCTTCAGAAGAGTCACATGATGTTGTTGGGACGTGCATATGGGACATGAACACAGAAAAGAAACATCTGGAACATGCACACGTGCAATAAAGCAAAAAGTAGACCAAGACAATCTAAAACCATTTCAGACCACTGCAAGTGCAATGGTATGCAATAGTATACAGTGTCAGACCTAATGAACCTTTTTGGATAGTTTAAAGCTAGGGTTGGTAGTCATGGAAAACTAGCATGAATTTGAATGTAGCATGTCTTCAGGACTTTGTCTAACCCCTCCCCCCTTCCCCTCGGAGCTCCTCCAAAATGACGCCCCCGCTCACATTCACAAACGCCGCTGATTCATGACCATATGATGGTGACTGATTCAAAACCGGTCCTCACCAAAACATTATCACAGTGAAAGTTAAAAACACAAACAAACATGGCTGCTGTTAGCACTCACAACTGTCATTCTAGCATTATCAAGTTGTACTGGTGACAAGGTACTAAATGTCATACATTCTTCTGCTTTTTTAGCTTTTTAGACTCTGATCTGGACTACAGTCCTGAGCAAAGCATCTCATCGGGTCAGAGGGGACAGGCCCGAGGTCGAGTGAGAGGGACAGTAAATAGAAGCAGAGGCAGGCGACGGGGAGTGAACGCCGGGGAAATGTACGCGCAGGAGGCGGGCAGAACGGCAGGACAGGATTTGATTGGTTCAAAATTTTGGGACCCAAAATCCCAGGTTTTGCAGCTTTTTTTTTACCTCTTTTTTAAGAACACATTATGTATTGATTGCCGTCAGGACATAAAGATAATTTTAACCAGTATGACAAAAAGTGGATCTAAATCTGACGACCAACCCCAGCTTTAATATTGCTTCTGACATAAATATCAGTCTTTCTGAAATCTACAGAATAACCCAATGAGTTTTTCTATTTCATGATCCCTCATCTGAAGCCTGATACTGACTGATAATTAGAGCTGTATTTTATCAAATGCAACAAAAACAATAACAGTGATATTTGTATTTTATATTGGCCATCAGTTGACCTGCTCTTTAATTATCAGCCTTTGAAAGTCGACTTCTAATCTGATGTCTGTCTTTGTGATCATGCTGTGCTCTAAAGTTATCAGCAGCTGAGAGAGAAAAAGACTGACTGACTTAACCTTGGATATGTTCAGCTCTATGTGCAGTTCTCTGTAACCTTTATAACCACAGAATCGACTTCATACAACTCTTCACTCACACAGGACCATCAGATCAGTTTTATTCTTACACCTGAAACATCAATGATCCAAACTGCTTCTTTTATATTTGTATATCTGAGCTGTCCTGCTCTATTAGGAGGAACTGTGATTGTACCAGCGAGCAGCTTCTTGTGGTTTTCAGTCTAATCAGATTTTAGATGTTTTGTTTTAGTGGCTCAGATTCCCTGATTGTATTGTTTTGTTAAAAAAAGGAACCAAAGTGTGGGCACAGTTTAAGAACAGTGTATTTGTGTGTTGGTGTTCCCGGTCTAACCCTCTTTGACAGCCAGAGTAACAGGACAGAGAAGTGCTCCTCTCCTCAGGAGCAGTCGGCTCAGAGAGCTGACAGAGTTCAAAGATTTTGCCTCCTCAGCACGCAGCATACTAACGCTCCTCGGAGGAAATGTTGGATTGACAGTAAGCTCTCTAGATGACTCCACAAGCACTCGGAGCCTCGCAGTTTCTCACAATAAATGTCCACAAAGACTCCACAAACACTGCATCCAAAGTCAGCATTAGCATCTTATTTGTCAGGAGGCAGAATGCAGCTTCCTCACATGAGCTGTTATTGTGAGCTGCAGTCTTAAGTCCTGTAGAGACTCAGCTTGCCTACAGTGTTCACACATTGTGTAACTTCCAATGTGATTACAGAGTTGTGCATGACTGCCATGTGGCTGTAAATAATGAGAGAAGGGGCTTCAGGAGGAATGGAGCCTCAGCTGCACAGAGAGGGAACATGAGCTTTGTTTTTCATGGAGAAACATGGAAATGTATTTTAGTGACTCTTAGAGACTTAATCCACTCAGGTGGCCGAAAACAGAATCAAATGTTGCTGAAGGAAGTCTCAGGCGGAGAGCAGGTGCAGCTGTTGTAGCAGGATGAAACTCCACCTCTGGGGCTTTGGGCCAGCTCCAACTCTACCAGCCTGTTCCTGTTGTTAAATAACCTTTAATGCAGCTTTAAATCCACGGAGGACCTCGAACAGGACTAAGTGCCTGTTTGCTTCTTTACCCACAATTCAAGGGACCTCATTGACCTTTTTTTTACCCTCTGTTATTCTTAACAATGTCTGTGAACACACAGATGCACAGATGATGGAGAGGAACTCTGGATGTTGGGTTGACACAGAAACAGTCTCAGCTCATGTTCTTTAGTTTTAGAGTTTGTTCCCAGAAACATCTCTTCAGCTGTTTGGGAGTGTTTCTGTCCTCAAGCTAAGCACTCTAAGTTTGACAGAAGTGTGGTGGTAACTCGAAGCAGCAGCAGCAGCAGCAGCAGTAGTAGTAGCAGGATGGAGAATCTGGCTGCAAACATTTTCTGCATGATATCCATTAAAACTGGGAATCTGATGTGGTGAGAAAAAACATTTTATTTTTTGACTGCTCACCTCGCCAAGTATTTTAAAACCTCTCAACAAGAAGACCATTGTGTTATAGACGGAGGTGTTGAGCGTCATCTTGCATTTCTTCCTGTTGGCCTGTCACAATAAAAGTCTCCTGTGTCTGGCCAGTTGAGTGTATTTTATATGAACCAGCAGCAATGACATATTATTAGCTTAGCACCAGCGTTAACTTCACTAAATAATCCAATGCCATTTTGTTATAAGTCAACCCTTTTCTGATTATATTAGTTTGTCAAACATGCAAAGAATTCAACATGATACCGCTCACTGTTTGGTATAAAATTACATCTGTTCAGCTCTAATCCAAGACATGAAGTTCATTGTCCGAAAGAGAAAACTGAGAGTAAAATTAAAAATTAAAAATAAATAGATAAATACATAAAATATAAATACATACTTTTAAAATAAATAAATAAATAAATAAATACAAATAAAAAAAAAACCTAATCAAAAATTTGAATAATAGAAAAGTAATAATGAAATAAAATAGATACAATAAACTTTAAACAAAATTAAAAAATAAAATAAAATTATGAAATTTTCTTTCTCTATGCGAGGTTCCTAAAGTGTGAGTCAGGACTCAGGATCCCCCTGGGGGTCACAAGACACAAATGTGGGGTCGTGAGATGTCTTCTAGAATGTTTCTTTTTTTATGTTATCTAAGAATAGTAAATTTTACCCATTATATTAAAAATATCAACAAAAATAGTAGCTACATTTGAAATAAAACCTTGAAAATAGAAAATGTATTGAGTTTTCTGCCTTTCTTTTCTCCAGATGACTCCTAAGTTTAGAGTTAGTGATCAGTGAATTATCAAAAGCATCAGTAGCAGCAGGTTAATGCATAACAGCACAGGAAACACAGACACATGCTCATATAGGTCGGCAAATTTTCTGTAGAGCAGCTAAACGAAAGTCACATTAAATCACTTTGAGGGACAGTGGGGGTCGCGAGTCTTTGGCACCAATATTCTGGGGGTCACGGACTGAAAGGTTTGGGAACCCCTGCTTTATGGCAACAACTTCCTAAACCCCAAATACTCCCCAAATAAGGCAGCTGTACGCTTATATATTAGGTAAAGAATTCTGGAACATTCTGGCAACAGGTTCAACTTTTGATCATTATTAACACTTCATTTATTTTGCTCATAGCTCAGAGTCTGAAAAGCTGGTTCTTCTTCATTCTGAGCTTTAACTGCATTTTATTCTGGGGTGGAGCTGTCCAGCCTGCTGTGGTGCTGATTCTCCTAACAGTTGCTGGCTTTGCTTCTTAAAGTTTTACATTATGTGTAAAGGTTAAAGATAACTTATAAATAACAGTAACAGGATAGGGATGCTATGCTTACATGCTGACATTTACACTGTTTACATGTGTGCTCAAATTGTATTTCCTTAAGCTGGATGCTTCTGCCATGATGCCTCTTTTTCACCGAGTACTCCCGTTTTAAAATGAAAAGTCATTTTACCTTCGTACACACCTCCTGTGCTCCTCAGTACGTTTCCTCATTGACTTGTCCCTGACTCTTGATTCTCAGTGATGGAGTCTGATGTCAGCCGATGGCACAGCCTACGAGGCTTTCACTTACAGCGCTGTGGTCGTCCACAGAACTGCTGACGCTGACAGCAGCACTGAATGTAGGCTGTTGTGGAGGGCCGTGACACAACTCATAATTACAGGTGACATGTGAAAGTTGCACACGGGGTTTATATTAAATCTCATGCATATGATTGGCTCATAAAAATGTGAGCAGGTTATTATTAGATTTAAAGATGCTTGTAAGTGCTCTTGCAGTAAACCAGGTGTTTCAAATTAGCAATGACATTAAATGTTTCTGTGTTAACTATTGAAGCACTGTTTAGACATACAACATGTCTCATTATACTATTATTATTTATTTATTTACATAGTTTATTTAATAGGGAAAATGTAGATTACATAGTACAACTTCTACCTGTTACAAACAGCTGTAATAAGGCATTTCTGATCTTTAACTGTCTACTTTTACTTTGCACTGATGTGTCAGTCAGCTGATTTCCTTGTGTCTATGATCAGTTCATGCCTAAGCCTACTGACAGCAATCTGCAAACTGAACAAATGCAAAACATTTCTGATATTTGATGATGAGTTCATGTTAACACAAGCAGTGTTGTAGCAGTTATCAAGGAAAGACATGCCTCCATTAATATCTGTCTACTTCTTAGTCCAAATATCCAGAAATCCAAATACAAAATGAGTCACATCACTCATTGGGAAATATTTTAGACTAATACATCAGACTTCTATTTTGTTCTGATTCCAGTGCTTACACAAGCTTCAGTTGCAGCTGGTCAGAGATATTCTTGGAGGGTTATTTGATCTTTAGTCTCCTTTTTAGTCGTTTTAAGAATCAACAAAAACTCCAGGATACCAGTGCCCTGTAAAATAGCTAGTTTATTATATCAGGCCAGTATGAGTTGAAACGTTGCAAATATCAACTTTATTATCATATCATCATTTGCCTGAGACTGAATGTAAACCTTTTACAAAACCTGAACCCACATGTTTGCCTTTAGAAGCAAAGCAAGCAGCTGTAAGAAGAAGAATCAGCACCACAGCAGCCTGGACAGCTCCACCTCAGAGTTACTGAGATGTAGTTAAAAACATAGACTGTAGAAAATACGGACGTAGTATCCGTGACATCACCCATCTGTTTCTGAAGCGCTGTTTTGAGGCCAATCGTCGGCGGCAGTCATATTGCTGCTGGCGAGCGATTGTGATGTAAAGAGGCGGGCTTTGAGCCTCCTAGCCAACAGCCACAGTGTTCCCGCCTGTCAATCAAGTCAGCTGTGCCTCTCATTGGAAGACTAGTAATCTCAATATCTCCTAAATCACTGCGTTATGAATAAATTCACCCCCCGTACAGTGTGTGCCGATCAAGAAATGAGCTATCCAGACTACACTCATTTTTTGAACCAGGCTGTAAACATGTTTATTTCTGCTGTAAAGATCGGCTTCCTTGAATTGGTGTGTATGTGGTTTCTGGTACTTCCAGAGCCAGCCTCAAGCGGATCCTTGATGAACTGCAGTTTTTAGCAATTCAGCATTGGACTCATATTTCTAGAGCGTAGGTTGCCGCTTGGTTTAAACACAGGATGTTGCTGCTTGGTTCACGTGCAGGCAGGGTTAAGCTAGTGACCGTCACACTCCAGCTCTAGCGGGAAGACTCCAATAGGATGCTTTTTTTTAAATGCAGACTGTGGGTCACATTTGTAGCCTACATTGCAGTCAGCCAAATCTTTAGAAAAGCTCAGTGTGTTTAGCGATATCAAAGCATGCCTTTAATATGTAAATAAGCCGTGTATGGCGGCGCATGCTAACAGACAGATATTTGACATGCAGCAACCCACTGATCCTTTTATCACTCAGATTGGCTAAACACATGGATGCCGTGCACTCTGTCGCTCTGCAAAAGCTGCATGTTTTAATGAGCCTGTTTCCAGGCAACAACTTCATCAGGTTTCCACCAGAGAAAAAAAACAACCTAATAGGGCCCTCGGGTGTCATTTGCCATCATAAGCTGTGGGACGATTAACAAATTAATCTGTGAAACAGGAGCTAGAAATTGGCAGGTTAAACATTAAAACGCTAACCAAAATAAGGCCAGCAACATAAAGTGGCTGGTGGTAGACTGGAGTAACAGCAGGATGGGAATGCTCCACGCTCGGCCAAGAACGGCAAACAGAGTCCAACACTGTCCTGAGACTAAAGATCTGCATTAGTTTCTCCTGGCTCACTTAACCTTACACCGGGAGTGTGACCCAGGTGAAGCCAAAAACACAAGAAAACATGCAGCATAAAATTTTCTGATGAAGCCAAAGATGTGCTCTGAAAAGATTGATGATGCAGCGAGATCTCCCCACAGGAGCCAGTGTAAGATAACAGTCAGCCCTTCACAAGGAACCTCCAAATGAAACTGAAGAAAAACACAGAACAGAAAAATAGATGTGGACATTAAACACCTGATCACACTGTGAAATTAAGGATGATAGTCATCTCCATCAACCTGATTTCACCCTGCTTGTTTTGTTCCTGGTTGGGTTTTAACCAAGCGGCAACCTCCGGTCTAAAAGTCTAATGCAGAAGTGTTAAAAACTGCAGTTCCTCAAGGATCTGCTAGAGGCTGGCTCCAGAAGTACCGGAAACCACATACACACCCATTCAAAAAAGCCGATCTTTACAGCAGAAATAAACATGGATTTAAACAGTCTGTGGTTTAAACATGAAGTTAATGCACAAAAACTGCAGGCTCAAGGCCCTCCTCAGCTCCATCTAAAAGGTGGAGCTCATGTTGTGAGGTATCATGAACTGAAGGGAGGACTGGAACTTGTAGATGAGGAGCTATTCAACTCAGACAGAGGTTCTCCTCATGGGAGAATGGGTTGCGATTGAAAGCTCTGTTTAAGCTCTCCCTTTCTCTGTGTTGAGGTAGACGCTTTGTGAAGTTACTTTCCCTCCGACTCACTTCTTTCTTGAACAGTGGACTCTCATCTGTCGTCTGTGTGTATTTAACTGGAAGACTGGAGGAGCAGTGCTCATTGGAGTGAACAGATCGGACAAAGAAGCATTCACATGCATGCAGTCGCTCTGTGAGTTACTTGAACCACTAAAACGGTGACTTAAAGTCCTGAAGAGCTGCAGCAGTGAAGTAGAAATGCTTTGTCTAAACAGTCAGGTTTTACCAATCAAGGTAGTGCCATGAGAAATACATTCATGAAGGAAATATCAAGAATGATAATAATTTATAAAGCACTTTTCAAAAAACAGGCAGGTCAAAAAAGGCAAGATAAAGGAATAAAACATATTTTGAATATAAAAATAGTTCTGTTAATGTAGAATGAGACTTTTATATCTACATAGGAGCGAGTTCCCTTTAAAGGGATATTTCAGTTTTTTTGAAGTGGGGTCGTATGAGTTACAGTACACTAGTGCTCCTGGTAGCCACAATGAGTGCAAGTGAGCTCTTCCCCTCTAATGAGGAAATTCCCAGAGGACCGGCAGGTAAGCTAGGCTACAATTCTCTGGGGACGGGGTCACCTATTTCACATAATTTTGCCAGAGTTAAGAAAATATGGTCCAGGCACTCATCACAGTGCAAATGCATGCACCAGTAGAAAAAATTGGAGCTCTTCAGTTTGCCGTCAGAAACCCCCTTTGTTTTGTTTTGGCACTATTTTCAGACGCACCTTGCAGACCGGTGTTCTTCCGCTGCATGAGCACGGATACACGTCGATCAGCTGTTTGGATCAAGTAGCGGTATCGGTCTTTACAGTGAATTAAACTCACTTTTCTGCACATTTAAAAGATGGTACATACCTGTCTTTATCCCAGCTGTTCAAACAAGCAGACCTCCTGTAAGGCAGGGAACTCTGGATGATGAGTGATGCAGACTGGAGCCGTATGTGAGCCGCTGGTATCCTCTGATTCAGAAAGGTCCTGAATAGGGTTGCAAAGGGGTGGAACATTTCCGGTAAATTTCCAGAAAGTTTCTGGTAAATTTCCATGGGAAGTTAAGCTGGGGAATTTTGGAAATATTCCAAATTGGAAATTATGAGAATTTATGGGAATTTAATGTAAAAGTATCATATCCACGCATGAATATTTGTTTTGTTCTAAGCAGACATCCATCCAAAATAATACAATTTAAACAGATTTATTTGTAAGTAGAACTTTATCAAGTGTTACATATTTTATTGAACAATCAATTATTTCATTGAAGAACAAAAACATGAATGTTGAGTTAAATATTACTCATCCCCCAGACCCAACCCATTCAAAAATTAACAAAAATGCAATCCCAAACAAGTACCATTCAAAATGTTAAATTAAAAGTGCCTGTCTCCCTCCAAAAAAGTCCCATTCAAAATGTTAAATTAAAAGAGCCCCTCTCCCTCCAACAAAGTCTGATTCAAAATGTTAAATTAAAAGAGCCCCTCTCCCTCCAAAAAAGTCCCATTCAAAATGTTAGATTAAAAGTACCCGTCTCCCTCCAACAAAGTCCCATTCAAAATGTTAAATTAAAAGTACCCGTCTCCCTCCAACAAAGTCCCGTTCAAAATGTTAAATAAAAAGTGCCCGTCTCCCTCCAACAAAGTCCCATTCAAAATGTTAAATTAAAAGTGCCCGTCTCCCTCCAACAAAGTCCCATTCAAAATGTTAAATTAAAAGTGCCCGTCTCCCTCCAACAAAGTCCCATTCAAAATGTTAAATTAAAAGAGCCCCTCTCCCTCCAAAAAAGTCCCATTCAAAATGTTAAATTAAAAGAGCTGCTCTCCCTCCAAAAAAGTCCCATTCAAAATGTTAAATTAAAAGATCCCCTCTCCCTTCAAAAAAGTACCATTTAAAATGTTAAATTAAAAGAGCCCCTCTCCCTCCAACAAAGTCCGATTCAAAATGTTAAATTAAAAGAGCCGCTCTCCCTCCAACAAAGTCCCATTCAAAATGTTAAATTAAAAGAGCCCGTCTCCCTCCAAAAAAGTCCCATTCAAAATGTTAAATTAAAAGAGCCGCTCTCCCTCCAACAAAGTCTGATTCAAAATGTTAAATTAAAAGAGCCGCTCTCCCTCCAAAAAAGTCCGATTCAAAATGTTAAATTAAAAGAGCCGCTCTCCCTCCAACAAAGTCTGATTCAAAATGTTAAATTAAAAGAGCCCCTCTCCCTCCAACAAAGTCCCATTCAAAATGTTAAATTAAAAGAGCCCCTCTCCCTCCAAAAAAGTCCCATTCAAAATGTTAAATTAAAAGAGCCGCTCTCCCTCCAACAAAGTCCGATTCAAAATGTTAAATTAAAAGAGCCCCTCTCCCTCCAACAAAGTCCCATTCAAAATGTTAAATTAAAAGAACCCCTCTCCCTCCAACAAAGTCCCATTCAAAATGTTAAATTAAAAGTGCCCGTCTCCCTCCAACAAAGTCCCATTCAAAATGTTAAATTAAAAGAGCCCCTCTCCCTCCAAAAAAGTCCCATTCAAAATGATAAATTAAAAGAGACCGTCTCCCTCCAACAAAGTCCCATTCAAAATGCTAAATTAAAAGAGCCGCTCTCCCTCTAAACAAGTACCATTCAAAATGTTAAATTAAAAGTGCCGCTCTCCCTCCAACAAAGTCCGATTCAAAATGTTAAATTAAAAGAGCCGCTCTCCCTCCAAAAAAGTACCATTCAAAATGTTAAATTAAAAGAGCCCCTCTCCCTCTAACAAAGTCCGATTCAAAATGTTAAATTAAAAGAGCTGCTCTCCCTCAAAAAAGTACAATTCAAAATGTTAAATTAAAAGAGCCCGTCTCCCTCCAAAAAAGTACCATTCAAAATGTTAAATTAAAAGTGCCCGTCTCCCTCCAAACAAGTACCATTCAAAATGTTAAATTAAAAGTGCCTGTCTCCCTCATAAAAGTCCCATTCAAAATGTTAAATTAAAAGAGCCCCTCTCCCTCCAACAAAGTCTGATTCAAAATGTTAAATTAAAAGAGCCCCTCTCCCTCCAACAAAGTCCCATTCAAAATGTTAAATTAAAAGAGCCCCTCTCCCTCCAAAAAAGTCCCATTCAAAATGTTAAATTAAAAGTGCCCGTCTCCCTCCAACAAAGTCCGATTCAAAATGTTAAATTAAAAGTGCCCGTCTCCCTCCAACAAAGTCCCATTCAAAATGTTAAATTAAAAGTGCCCGTCTCCCTCCAACAAAGTCCCATTCAAAATGTTAAATTAAAAGAGCCCCTCTCCCTCCAAAAAAGTCCCATTCAAAATGTTAAATTAAAAGAGCCCCTCTCCCTCCAAAAAAGTCTGATTCAAAATGTTAAATTAAAAGTACCCGTCTCCCTCCAACAAAGTCCCGTTCAAAATGTTAAATAAAAAGTGCCCCTCTCCCTCCAACAAAGTCCGATTCAAAATGTTAAATTAAAAGAGCCCCTCTCCCTCCAACAAAGTCCCATTCAAAATGTTAAATTAAAAGAGCCCCTCTCCCTCCAAAAAAGTCCCATTCAAAATGTTAAATTAAAAGAACCCCTCTCCCTCCAACAAAGTCCCATTCAAAATGTTAAATTAAAAGAGCCCGTCTCCCTCCAACAAAGTCCCATTCAAAATGTTAAATTAAAAGTGCCCGTCTCCCTCCAACAAAGTCCCATTCAAAATGTTAAATTAAAAGAGCCCCTCTCCCTCCAACAAAGTCCCATTCAAAATGTTAAATTAAAAGAACCCCTCTCCCTCCAACAAAGTCCCATTCAAAATGTTAAATTAAAAGAGCCCGTCTCCCTCCAACAAAGTCCCATTCAAAATGTTAAATTAAAAGTGCCCGTCTCCCTCCAACAAAGTCCCATTCAAAATGTTAAATTAAAAGAGCCCCTCTCCCTCCAACAAAGTCCCATTCAAAATGTTAAATTAAAAGAGCCCCTCTCCCTCCAACAAAGTCCCATTCAAAATGTTAAATTAAAAGAGCCGCTCTCCCTCCAACAAAGTCTGATTCAAAATGTTAAATTAAAAGAGCCGCTCTCCCTCCAAAAAAGTACCATTTAAAATGTTAAATTAAAAGAGCCCCTCTCCCTCCAAAAAAGTCCCATTCAAAATGTTAAATTAAAAGAGCCCCTCTCCCTCCAAAAAAGTCTGATTCAAAATGTTAAATTAAAAGTGCCTGTCTCCCTCATAAAAGTCCCATTCAAAATGTTAAATTAAAAGAGCCCCTCTCCCTCCAACAAAGTCTGATTCAAAATGTTAAATTAAAAGAGCCCCTCTCCCTCCAAAAAAGTCCCATTCAAAATGTTAAATTAAAAGTACCCGTCTCCCTCCAACAAAGTCCCATTCAAAATGTTAAATTGAAAGTGCCCGTCTCCCCCCAACAAAGTCCCATTCAAAATGTTAAATTAAAAGAGCCCCTCTCCCTCCAACAAAGTCCCATTCAAAATGTTAAATTAAAAGAGCCCGTCTCCTCCAACAAAGTCCCATTCAAAATGTTAAATTAAAAGTACCCGTCTCCCTCCAACAAAGTCCCATTCAAAATGTTAAATTGAAAGTGCCCGTCTCCCTCCAACAAAGTCCCATTCAAAATGTTAAATTAAAAGAGCCCCTCTCCCTCCAACAAAGTCCCATTCAAAATGTTAAATTAAAAGTGCCCGTCTCCCTCCAAACAAGTCCGATTCAAAATGTTAAATTAAAAGTGCCTGTCTCCCTCATAAAAGTCCCATTCAAAATGTTAAATTAAAAGAGCCCCTCTCCCTCCAACAAAGTCTGATTCAAAATGTTAAATTAAAAGAGCCCCTCTCCCTCCAAAAAAGTCCCATTCAAAATGTTAAATTAAAAGTACCCGTCTCCCTCCAACAAAGTCCCATTCAAAATGTTAAATTGAAAGTGCCCGTCTCCCTCCAACAAAGTCCCATTCAAAATGTTAAATTAAAAGAGCCCCTCTCCCTCCAACAAAGTCCCATTCAAAATGTTAAATTAAAAGAGCCCCTCTCCCTCCAAAAAAGTCCCATTCAAAATGTTAAATTAAAAGTGCCCCTCTCCCTCCAACAAAGTCCGATTCAAAATGTTAAATTAAAAGAGCCCGTCTCCCTCCAACAAAGTCTGATTCAAAATGTTAAATTAAAAGAGCCGCTCTCCCTCCAAAAAAGTACCATTTAAAATGTTAAATTAAAAGAGCCCCTCTCGCTCCAAACAAGTCCCATTCAAAATGTTAAATTAAAAGAGCCCCTCTCCCTCCAACAAAGTCCCATTCAAAATGTTAAATTAAAAGTGCATGTAGGGGGCGTGGTCTCAATAGCCCTGCAGTAAGCAGTGTGCTATGTGCATGTGATTGAGGAATAGCATATACATTCAACTGTACTTGAATGAAATCTGGTTGTTTTAGTCAGGATTATGCTGAAATATATTTTCCCCAACTATATTTAAGTTCCCTATTAAGAGCCAACCTTCAATTTAGTAAATTCCTGGTTTATTCCCGTTTATTCCCATGGAAAGTTTCCAACTTTGAAAATTCCTGGAATTTTGCAACCCTAGTCCTGAAGTATTATTGTCCCTAAGTCCCTCTCCTGACAGCAGAAGCTCTCTGGGTTCATTGGCATGGGCTCACAGTTTACACACCGGCACCACCAGGTAACGTGGGATCTCTCTTACTCACTGGTTAGCACAGAACTTTCTCCCCTCTCTTCTTCGTTGGTACGTTGGGTCTGCATGTGGAGTTCTTCCTCTGTAAACTCTGGTTCATAGAGGTATCCTCTTGTGTCCACAGTAAACAGCATGTCATCGTCGCTGTCAGAATCACTCATTTTTACAGTTTGTAGTTTTTGTTCCTAAAAGTGAAGGCGGCCATGTTTCTCCAGCAGCACAGAGCGGACAAACTGGTAACACACACGTTCATGTCTTTAGTGACTCGCTGTGTGAGATGCATCAGTTGGAAGACGAGGGAGAAGATGTGCACTGAATAATTTCTACTGATAGACATTTTTTATGTGCAATCTCAACAACGATTATACATCACAGCAGCTTCTTGTCCTTAAAAGGCCACTGTCCCTTCACTGATGTGAGGGGAGAGCAAGGGAGTGCTTCAGCTTAGAATCTAAACCCAGATATCTGTAAATATTCCAATAACTACCCACTGGACTTTAAAGAGATTAACATAAAAAGAGAGGTGTGATACATTTTGATTAATTGTGTTACTAATGTATTTATCTGAATGTGCATTGCCAGTGATACTACTGCTTCTAAAACTGCTCCAACAACCCCTCCGCAGCCCACACCTCGTGACATTCCTGCAGATGTTCGGGTAATCAAACCGAGGGAGGAGAGTGAAATGTGGCAGACAGATTGCGTCGTGTATCTGATATTCTCGAAGTTGATTCCTGCTCCGTGTTATTTATGAATATGTAGGAAGCTGCTGCTGCACTTTGGGGAGCTAATCATTTCAGTGGTTTAAAATGATAATCCATTAAACCTTTTTTTAATCTCTGCCCTCAGCCAAAACAACTCCACACACACCAAAAGCTGCTCCTGAAACAGCAAACATAGAAATCAACGTCAACTGTTCACTTGAAAGAAGTCATCGCAGTGTGACAAAATAAAGGCATCTGAAGGACTGACGTGCCCTGCGGGTTACGAAGATCCCACACTTTTCTCTGCCGTGCTTTTAATATGAAGCTTTAATGAAATCCTGACGCGCTCGAGTACAAACACGCCGGAAATATGATTGAACTTTGTCATTTTCTGCTGCTTGTTTTCTGTGAATGTTGTCCTCAGCCTGCAGTTGTGTTTAGGCTGTTTTGACTCTCTAATATTTTCTACATAAGACATTCTGCATTGTTGATTAAACCACACATATACATGGTTGAGGATTAAATCTGCAGGCAACCAACTGATGTGTCCAGAGATCACAGAATCAGGGAAAACACAGACTTCTGGACGTCTGATTTTCATGTTTGTACGAACACTTCCATCCCTGCAGTGCAAGAACTCACACCACAACTGCCCCAAAACAAACAAACCCTAATAATAATCATCAAATATAGGGTTGCTATAGCTTGAACCTACTTCATCACTTTTTTAACCCTTTCTTCTAATCCACAAAATGCCTCAAGACAAAAGTTTCTTAACAACAGCCTGAGTAGAGATCTCTTTAATGACACAGCAGGGGTCAGAGGTCAATGTTTCAGGAAACCTACATGTTACAGCTGTGTACAAAAAACAAACAGTGTTAGTTTCATTTAGATCAAGTCAAACTTTAACATATTTCAAATGTAGCACATTTCAAAGATGCTCCACCATGGGGCATATATGCAGGAAGCAGCCTCCCTGCCTCAGAGTTTGTACGTGGGATGGTCAAAGACCTCTCCGGTGTGTATCAGCATGTGTTTCATCTAAAGCCATGCAGTGCTTTGTGAGATATGTTTAAAACCAGACTAGTTTGGATTGAGGGTTAATCTGGGGG